>NW_015632713.1:303081-312936 GCF_001515625.1 Sinocyclocheilus rhinocerous
CTTAAGGGTGCTTTCACACTTGGTTCGATTGCTTGGTCCGAACCCGAGTTCGATTGCTCCCCACTTCCCCTGCCCCCGCTGGACTGTGTTCACATTATATTATTTGGGTCCGAACCGCGGTTCGTTTGCGTCATCAAGCCAGCAGCTGTTTACTCCGTTGCTTAGTAACGACTGCGCAGGAGAAGACGGCAAATGCATAACATTGCTCTCTGCACTTTTATATATTTACGTTTTTGAACCGTTCGTTTTGTTTACAAAGCTTCGGTACATAACGGCACTTACGTCTGTCTTACGAATGTACTGCAAATGCTCTAAAGAACGCTGAAGGCGAACAGAAATTAGATGTACAGCTCTCTGTTTGCAGCACGTCAGTCACGCTCGTCAGGAAAGTGAGTGAAACGCACACACAAACACATTTTTATCAAATAATACGTTATTAATAGCGGTTCACTTCCGCGATTTGGTACGATTGCGTTCACATCAGCAGCGAACCGTACCGGAGTTCACATGAACCGTACCCCAGACCACCCTTTTTAAGCGGACTCGGGTACGGTTCGTGGATGCGCACCCGAGTTCAGAAGACAGCGTTCACATCATCCAAAGAACCGAACTCTGACGTCAATCGAACCCGGGTGCGCACCAAAAGTGCTAGTGTGAAAGCACCCTTAGTCTGACTTCTTTTGTCAGTTGATTTGGTTCAAAATAAGTCAGACTAACTGAAATAAGGCTGGCTTATTTGGTTAACTAGTTTTATGAGACAGCCCCCTGGTCTGACAATCAATTCAGAGACTTGATTGAACTAACTAGTTCTCTGTCATTAGCTTGTTTAGAGGAACTTGTCACTCGTGACAAATAAAACTCATCAGATTTTACTCACATTCCCAAACTTCCTCTTAAGTCTTGCTAAGATCATGCTGATTAATGTGACTTACTCTTCCAGGTGTCAAAGGTTTTAAAATTAGAGTCCAAGAAGCCCCAAAGTGTCCACAAGAGGGTGCTACAGAGAAAATAAAAATCTTACAAAACATATTTTAACAGTAAGATGTGCAAGGTACATATAAATAGTCAATATAGACTTTGCATCTTTCAAGGGAATTGTTATCGCTACTGTTGTCCTTAACTCACTCACTGGTTGTCTGGCACTATTGTCAGCTTTCGGTTTTTAATATTTATTGGGAAAATCGCTGTAGAACTAATTCTGGCTTCAACTGGAAATGTTTCTGTAATATTATAATATCAGGTAGAAAAAAAACAGTTTGTACTAAAAATATAACTGTACCTTAATGTAATATAACTAAATATTCTTCAAATAATATTTGAATAATCTGTTCTGTTTTGGCTTTATTGTAATATTGTATATTGTTCATAAGTAAAACAAGAAACTATTTATACAATAACATTTAACAAAGAACATTAAAACAATATTTTTTTCTTCATAATCGTTCACATTCACTAATTTCAGTGTTGTTACGGTTAACTAAAACAGACTATTAAAATAGTTATCGGTAATTAAAATAAAGGTTAAATAGAATACAATATAAATATTAGATGAAAACTTAAAAAAAAAAATAGAATGTTGCAAAACAAATTGAAATCAGCAGACGTAGGCTAGTTAAATTATGGGAAAAAAAAGAATGACAAATGCACATGACAAAATTAAAATGAAAACCGAACGTATAAATATAAAAGCCAATTCAAAGTGGTAATAATTTTTGTAATAGTATATAAACAATGAATAACACTTATAAAAACATTTATATTTGTTGTTCTTTGCCATTAAAAAGTAATAATTTGCCCTCAGTCATCATTCTTGATTAACACTGAAATTTTTCAAATAGTATAAATGAATCTGTATAAACTATTATATAAATTACTTTATATTTGTTGGTCTTGCCATTAAAAAGTTAAAAAAAAAAAAACTGCAGAGTCATTATTCTTGTTTTTCACTTAAATGACATGCCTGGTTCCCCCCAGCTAATTCACTCAAATATGCGGTTTAATTAGCCCTCTCAGTGGTGAGGTGAGATTAGTGACAATAGCACAGCACTATAGGAGCCTGACACCACAGGACAGTTGCCCCGGGTCCTGCGAGAGGAGGAGATTTATGCATCACAGCACACATCCACAGGGGAGTGCAGGTCAAACTATTGAGTTTCTGTACAGTGAATATCAAAGAATGACAAATTCCTTTAGAAATGAATATATCCACTGGGTCTCTTGGATGCACATCAATTAAACACAAAGGGACCCCACGGGAAAGAAGGGGGCATTTGACTCAACAGGGGGATCTGAAGAGCTTCTGTCAGCAGAACAGTGAGGGCTTGAATCTAGTCTGCCCCAGATTTACTGCAGCACAGCAACGCAAATTTATAGAGGTGTGTATCAAATAAAAGATCTCAAGAGGTGTGGCACGATTAAATGGTGTTCAGTAAGAACAGGCTGATGGAAGTCAAAATAACAGTGTTTTAAGTCTGAACTTCACTAAATGAAACTTTAAAGAATAGTACTAGAAATGTACTTACTCTCAGGCCATCCAAGATGTATAAGAGTTCATTTGCTCATTGGAACAGATTCTGTGAAATTTAGTATTACATTACTTTCACACCAATGGATCCTCTGGGTGCCGTCAGAATGAGAGTCCAAACAGCTGATAAAAACATCACAATACAACATCACAAAAATCTTATGAAGAAACAGCGGTGTGTCTGTAATAAACAAACCTCAAAGACTAACTTAAAGTCCTCTAGTGATGTAATGCTAAATTTCAGGTAAACTTTAGCTAAACAAATTTTCATTTTTGGGGGAACTTTAACTGTGGAGGAGTAAGCTTAAAAAAAATCTATATAAAGGGTAAACTCTATAGACTGAATCAAACAGGTTATAGATCCATCTGACAACAGAGACACTTACAAAAGTCACTATCTTGTGACAAAAAAAGGCACCATCAAGGACATCGTCAGCCAAATTTTAAAAGATATGCAGTCAAGATCATGTGACCTGGGTTGTCTGCTTTCGATGTAATTTTTTTAAGGTCAACCACACATGAAATTCAAAGCAAGTCACTAAAAAGGGCATCGCACACTGAAGCAAAATACGGTTCCAATATATAGTTAAATCAGTTCATATACAGTTAAATCGCCCTCTGCCTAAATGCTGTCGTTTCAACATTATGGTAGGCCAAGGGTCATTCTCAAAAAATGTTGAGTTTGTCATACAAAATGCAGAAGTTATGTGCAAATTTTTGCCTATAAAAGCTGATGGCAAGTATTTAACATCATGATGACTTCATTATCATTTGATGTGATGAAAAACCACCAGTGATCATTTCTCATAAAAGATGAATTTTATGATAGTAGCAAATAATTGTTTAAAAATGCGTAAAAAGTAGCCAAACCATTTGTTATTCCTTCGGTAAACACTAGGTTATGATGTCTTTTATGTGGTCTCTTTCACATCTGAAACTAGTCGAGGGACACGTTTGTCACTCTATACTGACAATGACCTATAAGCAAGAGGAGGCAGGACTGACTGTGGGAACATTCTTTTTAAGGGTCACACCCTGAACAGATTCCCACACAACTTACTTCAATGTACACTTTACTTCTAAGGGGTGTCACAAATGATATGTGTGCTCTGTGCATTTTTGTGAGGTGCTATAGTACATATGTCAAGTATGCGCATAAAGTATAAAATTGCAACTGTCACAAATTTACTTGTCCTGCATGTCAGAAGTAGCGTGAGCACTTGGAGTATGTCAGAAATAGAACAGGACATCAGTTTACTGTTGGGGTTTTGCCGCACCTCATCCAAAATCACTGATTATAATGGATTCTCTTTTGTTGCATCGCATCATTCGCATCTAGTGTCAACACAGTGTTAGCTGAAAGCTCAAACCTGTTTTGCCTCAAATGTCATTAATGGTCACACACTTCTGCTCTTTGCTAAAGAACATATTGTTTCAAGCAATCTTTGTCTCAACCTTGATTTGGCAGTTATTAAGAGCCCCGACTCATCTAATTATGCAAACTTAAAAAAAAAAAAGAAAAAGGAAAATTACACAAATCCCCTGTTAAATGGAGTTAAATCTGACAAATTGCCTTATGGGATATAAAAAACTGAAAGGGTGAGGTTTCTTGGATGAGAAACCAGTGACATAAGAGAAAGGTTTCAAAGGAAATCCTCGCAATTTGAATTACCGCAAACCAATAGGTTCTGAATTATGTAAGTACCATAATGATGATTTATTGAAAGGATCAACCTCAATCATAGGCCAATAGGTGCAATTCATAGGCTGTTATTAAATACAACTTTAAAACCTACAACTACAGAAAATCTTAAAAGGAATAGCTAACAAAATATGAAAAATCTGTCATCATTCACTCACCTTCACGATGTTCCAACCCAGTGTAACTTTTTCTTCTGTGAAAAAACAAAAGATATTTTGAGAAATGTCCACAAGTTGCCCACAAAACTGTTTGGTTACCAACATTCTTCAAAATATCATCTTTTATATTCCACAGAAGTAAATAAGCCATACAGGTTTGGAATAACATGAGGGTAAAAAAAAGGCAGAATTTTTGGGGTGAATTAAATACAATACAGATGACAAAAAAAAAAAAAAAAACGTTTTTGAACTGTCATGCGAATTCACTGCTGCCAAACTAGAAAAAAAAAAACTACAAAGATTCTTATTTAAATCAACAGCCTGTACACGCTCATTCTGTAAATGATAAGAAAAGCCTTACAACGCAAATGTTTGCTCAAGAAAAATGGAAAGAGACAGAAAAAGAGAACAGAGAAACAGAATTGGTTTGAAAAAGACTGAAATAGCATAAGCGTGAACAAGAGTGATGCCATTTTTTTTTCTCTCGCTTCATGGGACTAAATCCCATTTTGTGAGTGATCAGATGACTGAGAAAAACTTCAATACCCTCTTGTTTTCCAGTGGCGTGTTAGATAAGGATTTGTGACTGTCAGCCTGCTGGTTTGTTAACATGCTTTCTCAGCTTCACCATTTAATTACATGGTTCTCACTTACACACAGTGAGACTTACAGTTAAGCTCGGAGAAATCAATACAGTTAATTGGCAATTTCTTAATCCACTTCTTGGCATGATTGGATTGTGAAGAGCAACTTGTGCTGACAAATGCTGATTCAAACAAACACAAAAGCAAGAGGAAAACAAAAAAGCGTAATTTACAGCCCTCTATGCACAAAAGCTAATTAAAACACATTTATTAATGTATCATAGATGAGAAATACAACTATTAGGAACCACTGCCTTTAACTTCTCTGTACAATATTTAGGCAAGTCTAAACCAAGCATAACAGATTTGTTTAAGCAAAACATTCCACTCAAAAGAGTCTTCTGCTGTTTGACAGCCTGTGCTGTAAAATACAGCTGCCACAATCCACTCTGTGTTCCTCTGAGCTACATCTGTTTATCTAAACTGTTTATGCAATCCTGGATGTCTTTCATTTTATATAATATTAAAGGAATGGCTCAAACAGAGAAGAATCAATTCTGTTCTCAGAGACATTCGTTATCTTACGCAAATGGGATCAAACTGCCCACTTGTCAAAAAATACACTGGCGAAATACTGTCAATACTGACCAGACAAATCCCAAGTCATAGTTCATACAACACCACATGAATGGACATTTCAGGCATCATTTACACAAATACCCAAACCCACTCACACTGTCAATGACTCATAAGCAAATATAAAAAAACAGAAAAAACAAATGAATCAGAAAGATGGAGAGCAAAGGTTGGCTACAGATGCCCTTTACTCTATCTATGCATAACTAAGAAGGTTGGCATGTTTTGCCATTCATACTGCAGCATTCTCTTAATGTTTGATCAAATGATTTCCATGACATTTCCAGTCATTCATGATTGCTGGGTAAATTCATTTCATAGAGATTGCTGAGGAACATTTTAATTTGTATGTCAGGTAGCAAGTTTCTATATTAACTACTGAACAATCTGCACATTACTGTAAAAATGTTTACAATGTACTAATTTTTCCAATGAGACCGTCAACAGACAGGCCCATGTTATCAAGATGGCTTGTGGAAAATTTTGCTCTAGGATCAACATCTTGCTGAATACATTTTTCAGAGCTGAGCAATATTATAAACACACGCTACTGCTCAATAACTACTGCTTTTATTTGAAAGGACATGTTAACTTGATCAAAAGTGACAGTAAGGACATTTATAATGTTAGAAAATATTTTTTTTTTCAAATAAATGCTTTTCTTTTGAACTTTCTATTCATTCCACACACACACACACACACACACACACACACACAACTACGCAGCACATCTGTTCTCAACACTGATAATAAGAAATGCTTCTTAAACAAATCAGCATAGTAGAATGATTTCTGAAGGATCATGTGACACTGAAGACTGGAATTAACCTAGAAACTTTTACTAGCCCACATCACCTACTACCCATTTCCTTAAACGCCATTTACAGTTGCGAAATAACTAACGGAAAACATGCACCAATTACCAAACCCACTCATGATAATTAATGAGGCACAAACAATAAATGTCCAGGTCGCATCACATGAGTCACAGATGATGACGTCAGTAATTGAACCGGCATGAACCTGCTCACATCTTCCTCGCATGCGTCACCCTTTGTCACCTCTTCCATCACATTATTACTAACCTTGACATACCTCTCAAAGATAATCAAAACAAGTATAGCTTCATTTAATCAACTAAGATAAGAATGTTTAATATTTAAACTATCGTATCATCATACCGGATACATAAAAGAAAAACAATTGTCTCACTGCTTTTAATGAAGACACCATATACTTGATACTGTGTTGCGTTTAGTTTAATCTAACATGACATTTTAACATAATCTTGTATTATTATCCCTTAATTAAGGGACGAAAAGCATCAAGCATGAGCGCAGCCTGTAAAAGAGAGTTTAACTCGCTGTCACTGGTAGTTATTATAAGACGAGAAAATACATCTCAGACCAGACAGATTGAAAGCACGTGGTCTTTAAAAAAAGAGCCTGTGTTTCAACATCTCTACGGCCATGGCCCAACAGGCAGATCAATAGTGCAGAACGCCACCCATATTTCAAAATCGTGTCTTATAAACACACATAAACCAAACACGAAAACGGTAACTTAAATGATCATATAACAGAATCGTCTTAAATAAGCAACCCAGTTACAAGCCAGCATCGCATCTCTGGGACTGGAATCCTGATCCTGAGGTGTTGATGGGAAGCGGCTAGGACATTTTTACATCATTAATTATTATAATAATTACGCCTATTTGATATTAAGAAAGTTTATATTTACAATTACAATACACCACTTGTGTGATAAAACACATTGAGTCGTTATTTCTCACCTTTCCGGGAAGAAACAAATCGTTGTCCTCCTCTGTAATTTCCCCTTGTGTTCTGTCGTGGTACCTTGTAGCAGCACTGAGTGTCCTACTTGACCACTACCGAGGGTAAATACAGAAACAGCGGCTTTCTCTGAGCAAACACCTTCGGCAGGACAGAGTCTTCTGACTAGACTGGCTTATATGATGAGCAGGAGACGAGTGGAGCGATTTTTCCCTATTATATAGCAACACACGGACATACACACAGCACACGGGGCACTGTGGTATTTCAACGCATGCTCAAAACAAACTCAGACGTCGGAACGCTGATAAACCCCGCCTTCTGGTGACTCTCGGCCAATAGAATTGTTCATAGGCGATGACGCAACGTCCCAGTCATCTCTTTTGCCGGTGTCGTGTCTGCCAACAGTCTATGGTCTGCCCCTGTGATCCCATAAGCCCGCTCAATGGCTCAATGCTATGAGGTGTATTTTGTATGAGGTGTATTTTGTGCATCTGCTTTGCAAACTAAGCAATCAGTCGTGTCGATCGTCGCGTACTTTTCCGTGAGCAGAAGTCGTGAACAATGACGTGTGATAAGAAGCGTGACACTTTCGTCGCCCCACTTATCGCGTGAGAAGCTACGTGTGAAGCTACGTGACGTCTGCGCTGTGTGGTCTGAAGTAACCTTGTACCGGAAAAAATAATACACGTTTGTTCTCTTGTCAGTTTGCATAGCAAGAGCAAAAACTGCACAAAACACACCTCATACAATGCAGCCTCTTCACACGCCCCCTATCGCCTCACAGGACTCCCAATTCCTCCGATGTGCTGCTTTAACAGTAAAAATGGCGCCGCCAGTCTGTTTTTAATCTTTTTTTTTTTTTTGAAAGCATTGAACAGACATATTTACAACAAACAATATGCAAATATACAAATGACAACCAAAAAGTTAGAGGTTGAAGGAGAAAGAGACGGCAAATATATGTAAACATATTTAAATTAAATAAACACACCTTTAAAATAATTTTAAAATAAATAATATTTTAAATAAAAAGCATTTTAGGCGCCCTCAGTGTCACTGAAGGCCATTCGTTGGGTTTCTCGGCGCCCCCTTCCGGTCGTCAGACGGTACTGCGCGTCATTACTTAATTGACCTACATTCAGTAACCGCTACATAATGACATAAAACAACCTTTAAAGGGGTCATATGATGCTTTTTTAAAGATCATTATTTTGTGTATTTGGTGTAACAGAATATGTTGGCATGCTTTAATGTTCAAAAAACACATTATTTTTCAAATACTGTACATTATTGTAGGTCCTATATGCCCCGCCTCTCTCAAACGCTTCGTTTTCTACAAAGCCCCCTCCTTCACATAGTGGGGTAGATATGTGGGGGCGTGTTAGAACGAGCCGTTTTAGGGGGGCGTGGCAGAGTCTTAACTTTGATAAAGAATATCTCTTTGGGTTTGAGACTTTAGTCTTTGCAACTTCAGGGATCTTATCTATGCACAATCAGCTTGTAACACTCCAAAGAGAAAGGAAAACTTGAAATCGCATCATATGACCCCTTTAACTATAGCCTTGTTTTTCAATATCATCATTACCAAAAATTATATTTGTATACAGGGAGGTCGCTGAATGACAGTTATTTTCCATCAGCAGAGGGCCATTGAAGACACAGAAGAAGCAGTGTTTGTTGTGGAAATGTTACATTTAGGGGTTTTGCTAAGCTTTCAATGAAGGGTTTAAGAGCGAGCAGAACACCACTGACTAGACAGATCACTGAACATTTGAACACTGGCTTACAACAGCAGCACTGAATAAAGAAACTTGCAGCCGCCTTTATTATGTTGTTTAATTTTATTATTGGTGGTAACAGAGCAGAGCTACACTAGAAATTAAAATATTTAAGGAACTGTCTACATGCAATTTCTACTACTTAGAATTGCTTTTACATCTTAAACATGGACAGGGCCGTCGCTAGTGGGGTGAAAGGTGGTGACGATTATAGGGGCCCACTGAGGGCCGTAGCTGGGGTTGTACCAGTGAGCCTATTTATTTATTTGTGCTATTTACACAATGTTAAGGTTTTTTCAAGTTTGTGTCCAGGTACAGAAACCGAATAATCAAATGTAAAATAGCACAGCATAGTCTTCACTGTAAAAATTAAAATATACAGTCAAACCAAAATTTATTCAGACACCTTCAACATTTCTCACATTATCACAGTTTATTTGCTATAGCTTAGAAAATGGTAATAAAATATGACAAGAAATCAGAGTTAAACTGTGTCAGAACAAATGCATCTTGATAATGTCAGATAACTTTGATAGAAAGATATGTAATGGATTACAATCAACCAAAAATTATTCAGACAGCTGTTAGTATGACAGTATTTACACAACTATGAATACTTAGTCGGGCAACCCTTAGCCTCAGTGACAGCCTGTAGTCTCCTGGGCATGCTGTCACCC
>NW_015632713.1:313630-341740 GCF_001515625.1 Sinocyclocheilus rhinocerous
TTATCAGTTTTACTGGTAGTCCACTGTATGAATAATTTTTGGGTATAATATGTCACAGTTCACTTTATTTTGCTGTACTCACTTACATAAATGAACTATAGTGTCCTGCACCCACTAGTAAAAAAATATCAAAAATTATATCTGGTGTCTGAATAATTTTTGGTTTGACTGTGGATTAATTCTTGTTAAATAAGGTACAAAGTAATTCAGTCAAGAGCAGTGAGTGATTTTCTTTCTTTTATTTTCTTGGAGTCACTTTAAGAGAATACAACATGATACACATCCGATTTCTTTCTCCACTGTTTACTTTCTCTTAAGACATAACCAACAGTTTTTTCGAGGATACACTCCAAGACGGGTATTTTGACATAATGTTGTATGTATTTATCGGTACAAGAGCAAGAAGATGCAAATTCGGTGTTCAAGCGCTTTGATACGCGTCTCTCTGCGTGCGCCCTGTGTGCACAGAACACCGCGGGTGCTGAATTGGGCTTTTTCTGTTTGCATGCTTAAACTGCGATTTGTATTTGTTTGTTCAGGTGCAGGAGGACACGAAGGAGAGCTCGGTTCGTTGTTGCTGTCTGTGAGACGCGGCTCTCTGCGTGCGCAACGAACACGGCGCGCCAGTATGCCTACTCAGTTGAGTTTTTCCGCGTCTTGTGTTTGAATGCTTTAAACTCTTTTGAATGTTTAAATTGGCAAGGCTTAAAAACACGTGCAAATGATAAGCTTTCGTGACGATGCGCAGCAGTGGCCCGTCAACTGTCCTGAGCATCTTTTTAGGCTGGCCTCAGCCAGTCGGTTGAGATCGCCGGGGGCCCCCCCATCAGCCGTGGGCGGCATGGACATTCTCGAAATATGCACACAAAGGGAGTATGTGTTCTCTAAAAATATTTACAGTACCTTATGACTCTGTACTTCCCCCTAGTGGTGTGAATAGGTTATAAATAAAAATTTCCTTTTGCAAAAAGTCAACTTCTTGTGTATATGGCATTTTCCTAATTTTCTTTACTCACTTGTAAGATCTTTTCTCAGGTTTAATGACTGGAATGCTTGAATTACAAACATAATTGGAGTAGGATTTAACAATAATGACTGCGTGTCAACTGGTAAGCCTAAAATAAGTGTTTTGCGGAAGAAAGAGTGGGTTTACCCGTGTTTAGTAGGCCTACACAATTTTGAATGCAAGCTGTGTGATCATTGCTTATATGTTTGACAATTTTTTTTAAACCACCTGGGCCCGTACATGGTATAAATACATTTATAGTAAATAAGATATTAGTTAAAAAATTTTTTAATTTAGTTATTTCAGTTTATATTGTATAACAGTTCTTTCTGGTCCTCGAATCTGATTGGCAAAGAGGAGTGCAATATTCTAGTGATAACTACGGTGGCCGAGAAGTGCAGAGCAAATCACAATTCTGAAAACAAAATAACAAATTACAAACGCAAATGCAAGTCTAAAAAACTAAATAACAATTCAGAAAGCACAACAACAATTCAGAAAACATTATAACAAGTCAGAAAACACAATGACAAATTCGAAAACAAAATAACAAGTCAGAAAACACAAAGACAAATCCGAAAACAAATTAACAAATCAGAAAACACAACGACAAATCAGACAAACCGAAAGAGGTAGGTATAGTTTGAGACAGCGCAATTGGTTTGGGATTACTCACCGCTGACTGGACGAGACATCTGTCAATCAACGAACACAGGAAAAACCAGCAGAAGAACAGCAGAGTCGCGGTAGAAAGTTCGGAGATGGTATTAAAGTATCAAACTATACCTACCTCTTCCAGTTTGTCTGATTTGTTATTGTGTTTTCTGACTTGTAAATTTGTTTTCGAATTTGTCTTTGTGTTTTCTGACTTGTTATTTTGTTTTCGAATTTCTCATTGTGTTTTCTGACTTGTTATAATGTTTTCTGAATTGTTGTTGTGCTTTCTGAATTGTTATTTAGTTTTTTAGACTTGCATTTGCGTTTGTAATTTGTTTTCAGAATTGTGATTTGCTCTGCACTTCTCGGTCACCGTAGATAACAGAACTCCAACCGTTCCAACGTTTATATCACTCCGCTTGCGGTATTTCTCACATGACCTATGCCCAAATCCACTATAATTTTATAAATAATACTGTTTTTGTGCCATGGTATGTAGTTTTATTTAGGTGAGAATGTACTGTTTAGACTTCAAATGTGCAATTTGTTAATAAAGATAACGTCTATTTGAAAAGTAGCTTTGACTTTTTGTGAGTTCCAGCGCATCAGCAGCTGTTTAGCACACATGAATCTGCCAAGAGCAGATTTACCTCGGCCAGATCTTCACACAAGTAGCAGTGCAATATGGCTGTATATCAGCATGGTTGTGCTTCAGACACAAGACACTTAAAGGGGTCATATGATGCTTTTTTAAAGATCATTATTTTGTGTATTTGGTGTAACAGAATATGTTGACATGTTTTAATGTTCAAAAAACACATTATTTTTCAAATACTGTACATTATTGTAAGTCCTCTATGCCCCGCCTCTCTTAAAACTACACTCTGTATTTGCTCATTTAATCAATTGTTTTCTGTATATTTACTGACTGTACATTTGATATGAAATACACAGTATTTCTACATTCTCTAAATTTCTACGTTAAAATCTAAATGATTTTCTCGATTAAATATTCCCCGTTTTTTTTAACAAATTCATCATACATTCACGATGACACAGGACAACACAACATACGTCGATTGCGTCTTCCGTAATTTAATATCTGCACTTAAACTATAAGTGGCATGAATCAGTAAATGTATTTCTGGTCAGAAACGCACACAGGAAGTGATGTCACTCCTGGAAATAGAATCAGGTGAAAGGCAGACCTGAACAGATTGGAGAAATAATCCTAGTTAGCTGTAGTGCTTTCATAATACATGAACAAGTACTAGACAGTGTTGACTTCTCTTCTTCCTGCTTATTTAAGAGCTCATGTCCTGAATCAGTAGCTAATCTATGGTGCTAATTGAGGGATGTAGGTTAGTGGGTCTATCGGCCTCACTCAGATTTTACATGGTTTAAAACTTTGTTCTTTTACCTGACATTTCAGGGAATCACACAGAAGCTGTGATAAGATAGAAATCAGAGATGGAAGATGTTATGGGAAATGTGAAGATGAACCACAACCAATAGAAATGATACATGAGAGTAAGGTGAAGAGTACAGAGATTAGAAAAGATTATATTCCCTAGTCAGACACCCAAAGCAAACAAAATGGAGACGTGTCTCCAGCATGAACCAGATCACACACAGACTTCCATAAACATAGCAAATGGGGATAAGCATTTCTGCAAGGACATGATATTCTATGTAAACACATTCACAGTCATACCCACAGATATTTAGTTTCAGATCACTGTGTTAAGGTGCAAATTGTTTTCCCTTTTCCTGTTTGTATTTGTGTCATACATGGGATTTGTCTTATAATAACTGGCACCTTTCTGATCTCTATTCTCACACACACACACACACACACACACACGTCTGGTCAGCTGTCCTTGTGGGGACTCTCCATAGGCGTAATGGTTTTTCTACAGACCGTATTTTTTATTGCCCTACACCAACCCTACCCCTCACAGGAAACTTTGTGCATTTTTAGATTTTCAAAAAACTTCATTCTGTGTGATTTATTAGCTTGTTTACCCGTGGGGACCTCAATTTAGGTCCCCACCGTGACACGAGTCCCCATGAGTCTGTGTGTATTCAGGTTTAAGTCCCCACCAGAATAGAAAAACAGGTACACACACACTTTAAGAGTGGCCTGTTTCAAGCAAAGCACTTACTGTCAATCAATGGCTGTCAAACTTCCAGCACAATATTCGAAGATCTTTTTTTTTTTAAATAAAATTTTTGATTATTTTAAAATATTCATTATTCATTTAATATTATAATTTCAGTAATATCAGTAATACTAACAATTTATTATGTTAAATACTTTTAAGCAGTGTTATTTTAATATAACTGATATAGAATTTTAGTTTTTGCTAATATTTTAAATTTGATTTTATTTTTTTATATTTTTTGGTTTCATTCTAATTTTAAAGTTTTAAATTTTTAAAAAATTATTACTTTGCTCCAGTCCTCTGGTTGAGAACCACTGAAAAGTAATGCATTACTTTACCAGTTACTTAGAAAATTATTCTGTTTACATTACAGAAATGCGTTTGTAATGCGATACCCCCAACACTGATAAAAACCATAACATTAACAGAAACACACTGGTTTTGATCAAGAGTAGTGCATCTTTTATTCATTGGATCTACATTAAACTGCTCCAACCAAATAAACAAAGAATAAATAAATAAGAGCTTTTAGGTATAATTTAGGTGTTGCTACTGAAAGTGAACTGAAAACTGACTTTTGAATCTTTAACTTCACCTTCATCATAGTATTTGTTCCTTCATAGATGAGCAATAGTTTCCCACCATCCCCAAATAAAAGGGGATTGTTGCGTAAGAGCAAAATATATATCCATATTCCTGATAATACAACTGTCATATAACAAGGAGATTCCCAAGATTGCCCATTGTGTACTGTACTTAATGAAATAATATGTAACCTTTACAAACCATGTGGGCGAAAGCAAAAAATAAAGATAAACAAGCCTCTCGTACAGTATATATCTCAGTCTGTTTCAAATATATATATATATATATATATATAGCAAAAATGATTTCTTTTTTTAAATGAGCATAATAATAAATAATAACCAGGACATGTCCGTTCATGCCCGAACCCTGCATTCCATTAGACGCCGCCTGACAAATAAATACATTCCTGAAAATAAAACACATACTTCTATACTTCTAAAATGCCTACACTGTATATATAACTTTTAATATACCCCATTGCTGTGCAAGAATCAAATTTGACCAAACAAATCATCCTGGCCCCACTGATATGTGCAATACAGAACTTATAAACACTGGTACACTATGTAACTTCACGCATACAGTTGCTTTAGTTTGCTTACAGTCTTCTGTGGGACCTACTGGCTTACAAGGAAGAAAATGTACAACTTTGTCAGTCTCCATGCAAGAAAATCACAAATATCTCACATATTTGGACAGGCATGCTTCAGGTTGGTTTTCATCACATTAATCTTGTTCTTTTGGTGAGTATTATGCGGTGTGCTTCAAATCGTCATTGGTGCTAGACGCTCCTTTGGGTCCCTTGAAATCCATAGTTACTGTACTCTCCTTCAAACTATGGTATCTGGAAAGTTGAGATTGAGTCTTGTAACGTCCCTCATTCGTAAGGCAGAAGAAAGCAGTCCAGAGTGGTGATGGTTTTTATATGGACGTCAGAGAGCCCATGGGAATCCATCAACCAGTGATACAAAACGTGGCTATGCTACGTCATTTGTTTATTCAGATCAGAAAGTTCCACCACACGGTTGCCGGTATTTAGCAACTGGAAGGATCCCGACCGTCCAGGCTTTTCTTTTTAAAAGTAGTCCTGCTGTGAAGTACAAACTGTGATGCCATACTGTAGGCTAAGTGTTGGTCTATACGATTCTACGGAGTGCAGCAGGCATGAGAGTAGTGCTACAGGACAAGACAGAGAGTGACTGCTGTGCTAGTTTGGTATATAGACATGTGGAGAGAACTGGATTGGGACATTGAGGGCTGTTTTAGCTTTAGATCGCTCCACTCCTGTCCTAAATCACATTTTCAAAGAGCTGCATGGAGTTCATGATGTTTTCGTCCTGGAAAGCAGAAGAGGAATCAATTATGGCTCTTTATCAACCTTAAAGAGACAGTTTGCTTTCGCATAGTTATTAAATCTCATTCACGGTCATGTTCAGTTCAAATATGGTATGAAAAAGTCAAATGTTGTTTTATGAACCATACACAAACTTTCACATTTGAACTGAATGTTTACGTAATTTTTTAAATGAATTATTTATATAGATTTAAATAAGATTTAAATAAGAATGATTTTAAGAACATGGCTGTGATCATTTATGTAAAAATGGTTTTATGAACTATATTCACATTTGAAATTATTGCAATAAATTATGGCTTTACAAACTATTTACATTTATTTTTGCATTAAATACAATGTGATTATTTAAAAATGGCTATACATTTTACTTAAATTTTTTATTAAATAGTGCAAAAATTTACATATGAAAATATAAGTAATTGGAAAAAGTAATTTCCATACATTTTCACATTGGACTGAATTTGATCATGTACATAACGATGGATTTATTTCTATTTATGTAATTTGGACATTCAATTAAATGTGATAATTTCCATAAAAATGGTTTCACAAACTATTTGTACATTTTTGCACTGAATTAAATGTAATGATTTACAGAAGAATGATTTTAAGAACAGTTCATGTAAATGTTTGCATTGTAAGTGATAATTTATGTAACTAACTATGTTTTTTTTTTTACAAACTATTAACTTTTTTATTGAATTAAATGTGATAATTAACATAAAAATAGTTATATTAATGTATTTAAGACTGCATTAAACTGAAGGTGATACATATGCATTTTATGAGTAATTCTTGTAAATTTTCACAAAAAGTGAACAACATTTTATTTGTTTTTTAACTATTTATGCAATTTTCACATGGAATATGATAATTTAAAGAATGTTTCTTACAAACAATACATATACATTTTTACATTGAATTGAATGCAATAATTTATTCAAGAATGTTTTTTCAAACCATTTACACCGAAATTTGTGAGTAAACACTAATTTCAACTTACTTTCTGACAGGTCTCAATAAACTCCTCAATAGTGACCACACCATCTCGATTTCTGTCCATTTTCTATAAGAAAATGTAGTAAGTGTAGAAGATCTTAATACTCTGGTATGATTGTTTTTGAGTCTTCATATAAATGTGTTTGTTACTGATACCTGGAAGAACTTTTCCACATGTTCAGATGGAGCTTCATCTCGCACACAGGGGTAAGTGTACCTGCCCATCATGTCGTAGATTGACTTCATGATTAACAGCATCTCCTACACACACACACACACACACACACACACACCACACTTATTACGATTTGAGTCTGCTTTACAAGAGTCAGTGAAGGAGCCTCTGGTGCATTAGAACATAAAGGTTTAACAAGAACCTCTTTAGTGATGTATCCATCCTTGTTGATGTCATAAAGGTTGAAAGCCCAGTTGAGCTTTTCAGTGACAGATCCTCTCAACAACACAGACAGACCAATCACAAAGTCCTGTCACAGAGAGCAGAGAGTAGACAATGAAGACAATGACAAAATGAGGGTGATAAAAAAAAGCTGTGATTAAGGATATTCTCACCTCAAAACGAATTGAGCCATTTCTATCAAGATCAAACGCATTAAACAAGAAGTGGGCGTATGTGGTGGCATCTGAGGAAATAACAACAAATAGACCAGTAAGAACAACAGACTAATTAGTCCAATTAGTCCCAAATCACAATTCATGCAAAACCAATGAACACATTTACTGATTTAGTGAAAAACATGTGTATTTACCCCCTTGGGGAAAGAATTGAGAGTAGATGGTCTTGAAAGTTTCCTCATCAACCAAACCACTTGGGCACTCCTTAAATGGAAAGAGAGGCACATCTAATTAAACATTTAATTAAACAGATAATGGACTAATTCTCACTGTGCCACATCGGCAGCTCGTGAAGGTTTTAAATAAGTGCAATGTGCTCATTTTCTGTCCTATATACACATCTGCTGATACAAACAGAAAGAACAACATTTTCAACCCCAAAGCTCTGTATAGTATAGTAACTGTATAGTACAATAATTAAAATACTACTACTGTTTGCAATTGGGTTGAGTTTTCACCTGGTGGACAATAAAATGGTTGAAAAAAGAGACTTATGTTAAGTGAGTCATATCAAGGGACCAGAATATCAGAGAACTGGGCGCTTTTGAGCTGATGGATCAGTAAGAAACCATCTAGCAGCCATCCAGAATACTCTGGAAACTGTGTTGGTGAGTCTAATGGTTAAATGTAAAAAAATGAAGTAAAAAATCTATCTTTCTGCAGTTCTGTTTGAAGTTAAATTTCAGATTTAATGCTCAGCATAAAACTTTTTTCATATCATTCATTTCTTTCTTTTAAAACTGTAGCAAAAATACCAAATTCTTACTCTGCAACATACAGTCTCGATATTTGACCCACCACAAAAAAGAAAACAACTGAGCACAAACATTAACTCAACTTTAATCCTTATTTGTCCCCCGTCTTCAACAGATACTCACGTTTTTGAAGCCCCTATAAAGGGACTGCAGCTCCTTCTTGGTGAATTTGGTCTGAGCCTGCAGCTGCTCCAGACCCTCGGGCTGATGTCGAACCGTGGACAGCTCGAGGTCACTGTCACTGCTGTCTATGGGAGAGAAAGAGCAAAAAAAGAGAGAGGAAGAGGGGGAAAGTAGAGAGATAGAGGGGGAAGGGGTCGGGAAGGGGGTGAGTTGATGGGATGCAGGACGGGATGGGGTGAGAGAGCATTTCAAAGAGGGAGACAGCGGTTGCGAGGAGAGAAAGAGGAAGAAAAAGGGGAGTAAAAGCAAAAGAGTTAGCATAAAAGTCAAAGATGTGCAGGAAGAGGAAAGAGAAAGAAATGGAGGTTTGATAGACAGGGTGACTCTTTCTCTTTCAATGTGACTGACTGTTGGTGTCAATGTGAATGACTAATTTGAGGGTTTCCTTACTGTTAGGCTTCAGCAATTCTAATTGGTGGAATTCAGTATTTCTTCTAAACTCTGCTAGTGTTTGGATATGAGCTAGTATAGTCAATCACATAATGAAGAAAGCATCCCACAAAAAGAAAAGGAGATAGACCGAATAACAAAGAAAAGAGACTAAACTAGACAGGTGCTTACACTCACCGTCTTTACAAAAACAGATAAAAAGTGAGATAGGGAGGAACGAGAAGGACAGAAAGGGTCAGAGAGAGTGAAAGGAGAAAAAAAAGAGACAAACTGTCAAGTCAAAAAAGCCACAAAAAATAGAGCAATCACTAAAAAGAAAAAAAAAGGTGGACGGAAGAAGAGAAACTGTATCAAACAATCAGTGTTGTTATTGTTAACTAAAACTATTTACTACTTCAGTTAATCATGTTAATTGAAATAAAGCTGAAATAATATAAAATATAAATATTAGATGAAAAACTTCTTTGGCAACTAACAGAAATAAACTAAATTTAAGTAGAAGTACTAAAATTATTTTTTTTAAAAATTAAAAAAAATTATATATATATATATATATATATATATGACAAAAGCACAAAACAAAATGACTAAAAATTTAAATGGAAAATATTAAAATAATTGAAAATATTCATAAATACTATAATAGTTTATAAATAATGTAAAAGAAGAGCAAATAACCCTGTGAAGCTTTAGGGAACAAAAGTTACCTATTTCTAAACAGACATTGAAAGCTTAAAGAACTGGAAAATCCCTCAAAAATGGAAATAAAAAGGAATTTTCCAGGTTAAACACAGTCCATCTGGAATGCTGTTGGTTGCTACACATGGAAAAATAACAAACAGCTAAACAAAACTTGTTTTCCAGTAAAGAAAAAGAAATATCTAAACATCCTTAATACAACACAATTGTATTTAAGAAGCAAAAACTGTATATGACAAAAAGACAATATTTGTATAGTATTAATAAGAAATTAAATTACAATTACATTTCATTAAAACATTAACTTTTGAACTTCAATCTAGCAAACATTAGTGAGTTTTATGCTTATAACAAGAAAAAATATTTTTATTGGAAAAAAAATCAACTAAATTCAGCATAAATTCTCTGAATATTTTATGCAAATTTGCCTCTCAAATACATTTATTTTATTTTAAGGAAGATTAGATATTTGGACTGAAATGTCACGGATGCTGTCAAAAAAAGCTTGTACAGTGTTAAGGTCATGTAAATATAAGACAAGTAGGCTATAACATCTAAGCAACCCCTGGAATGATGTTTGCTAGTTTCTCTCTCTTTCTCTCACCTGTCTCAGTTATGTCTATGAGTCCAAGCAGATGCATGAGTTTGAGAAACATGATGACCAGGCAGACGATGCCCACGGTCTGTAACCCCTCTGTCTCCCATCTCACACTCATCCTGACACTCTGTCCCTCAACGCGTCTTGTTCTTCCAGCTCAGTCCAGTTAATTCCACAAGCTTCATAAATGAAACATAAGTATCCTAGAAAGCCGATAACGTAATTGAGGTAGAAAAATGGGCAGATGTCCTGTTTCGAGAAACATCTGTTACACTTTTCGAAAAACTCCCCAAAAACATCTTATGTTGATGTCATCTTGTCTTAGCCTTGTGTCCAAAATGACTTTGGAGTCCAGATATACGCTGGTAACTCTCCTCTCTCATTCCTCTATTCTTCTCACATCTATTTAAAAGTTCACTCTGACACAATTTTCAAAGGGAATTGAGAAAACTCCCACTCAGGAGACAAGGTTGTCCCAATTAGATTTAGACACAACCCCAACATGAATCTTGAACTTTGACATGATGATAAAAAACAGACACCTTGTCCCACCTGAGTCAACGCAGCAAACCATTACGTTTTGTAGTACAGAAATTTTGGTCCTCAGGAATGCAGTTCATAAGAAGCTTCCCTGACGAAAGTAAAACGTTTTTATGCCTTTGATTGGTCTGGAATGGACATTTAATATTTGAAGTTGTTGGAACAGATGCACAATCACAAGGTGCCCTAAATCCTGCTTCCCTTGTCTTGTGAACCAGTTTCCCACGACTAATTGTTCTCTCTGTATTTCAGCCTTTGTGATATGACAGTGATCTACAGAGACTGTTCTTCATTTATCCTCTTACTGGCAGCATTGTTATTCAGTGCTCTCTTGCCAAGAGTGATCCTTTAGATTTTGTCATGCACAACAGATTTATGACAGCCAAAAACCATTAGCACCGAAGAATTGAAGAGTTTTCAAAGGGGATTGATCCTAACGATGCTAACAAAAGTACGACTGATGTTTACAGTTTACATAAGTACAAATGTATTTTACAGGCCAAAGTTCAATAAATCTTTAGTATTAGAGTGCAAATATGATCCAAATGGGTCTTGAACTTGGCCCTTGAAGTGGCAATAAGTATGAAAATTAAAAAACAAAAAACTAATTCACAAATTAAAATGATTCAATTTTACAAAATAATGCATTTTATAATAATAATGAATTGATATACACTACTGTTCAAAAGGTTGGGGTCTGTAGGATTTTTAAAAATAGTTTTGAAAGAAGTCTCTTATGTTCACCAAGGCTGCATTTATGTGATCAAAAATACAGTAAAAATAGCAATATTGTGAAATTTTACTCTAATTTAAAATAGCTGTTTTCTGTTTGAACATATTTTAAAATATAATTTATTTCTGTGATTCAAAGCTGAATTTTCAGCATCATTATTCCAGTCTTCAGTGTCACATGATCTTTCAGAAATCATTCGAATATGATGATTTGCTGCTCAAGTAAAATTGTATTATTATCAATGAAAACGGTTGTGCTGCTTAATATTTTTGTGTAAACAGTGACAACATTTATTTTTTTATTATTTAATTAATTTTTCTTTGTGATTCTTTAATTAATAGAAAGTTCAAAGGGAGCATTTATTTGAAATAGATATCATATATAACACCACAAATGTCTTTACTGTAATTTTTGACCAATTTATTGCAAGTGTGCTTAATAGAAGTATTAATTTCTTGCAAAAAAACAACAACTTTTGAATAATACATATTCCTTTTATGATGAAGCAGGAGACAATGCTGCAATTTGTGATCCCTAAAATCCCACTGGCTGTCAACAGAGAAATGCTTTTTTAGAACCAGAATGTCTAATCATGCTAACCAGCCAAAACTTCACCCATTGGTTCCTCGCGAGCCCATCACCCAGGTTTGAGATCATAAAGAAACATTGCCCTCTGGTGGCTGATGCTTCACGTCTGCGGTGCACCACAGTAGACAATTTGTATTATACTATGAGCACAAACATGCAAGTTGAACAAAATAATAGTTGACAGATCAAATGCCTCTCATGCAACAGAGCCGGGCACATATTGATCATTACGCACGCTTCCCTTCAAAAGTAAAACTTCAGCGTCTCTGATTACGTATTAGATTCACACAAGCAGAAGCCCAAAATAAACTTCACCCTCCTGAAACACGGCTCTCAGGAATAGACAGAGATGTAGTAAGTGATGCCACTGAGCTAAAAATAGTCCCCTGCTGATCCGCTGGGTGGCCAATACTGGAAGAAGATTTACGTATAGATTACAGGAGGCACTCAGACCCTTCCAGATGATCAAGTGTTTATTTGCATAACTGTCGGTTATAATAGCTGATGTGTTATGCCTATACTGTTAGCACCTATACCGTATATCCTTGCTGAAAAAAACTGAGTAAACCAACCTTAAAACTGCTGGTCTTAGGTGGTTTTATCTGGTCTACCCTGATTTCCCAGTCTGACAGCTGACAAGTAGTCAAAGCATCATAAAAATACACAAACCAGGCCAGCCAAATATGGTTCACACTGCAAAAAATTATTTTCTTACTTAGTATTTTTGTCTTGTTTTGTAGTATAAATATCAAAAAATTCTTGAATCAAGATGCATTTATTTTAAAAGTAAAATGACTTAAGATGTTATGTCTTGTTTTCTGAAAAAAAAAAAAAAAAAAAAAAAAGAGCCTTTGAATTAAGATTATTTTTCTTACCCCATTGGCAGAATTTCTTTTTGCTTTTTAAGCAAAAACTAACAAAATGTTGATAATGCTTTGTAGAAAACAATACTTAACACCTTAAGTCATTTAAGTAAAACGACTTGATTCATATTAGATATCTATACTAGAAAACAAGACAAAGATTCTAATAATAATTATAAGTAAGAAAATCATTTTTTTTGCAGTGTAGAGAAAACCTAAGAGCAGCTTAGGCCACTCAAAGTGATTAAAATAATTATTGCAAAAATATGCATGACTCTATGAAGTTTTATTTTTATCAGGATATTGATAAGACTGCATTGTTCATGACTTTAATCAAAAGTGCAGCTCAAAGCACATTTCAATAATGCCATTCTTTTCATTTGTAATACTTTTAATGAAGAAAATAACTGATAGTTTTAGATTGATTCTCATTAATAACAATGACCAATCACCTCTGTTCCTGAAAGTCAAACAGAAGAGACATTAATGTTGAGACCATTTAAGGAAAACTGAACAAAAATACAACCAGATGAATCAAGCAAGAATATGAATGTACAAAACAGCACACAGATGCCAAGTATTCCACATCGTTGCAGGCCAATTGTCACATGACTCTTAATGTCTTGATAGTAAGTAATTTGAGACAACAAAGATGCGACACGACACAGGGCACGTCCACCAGACCGCAGACGAAGTGTGGAGAACAGTGGAGAAAATACAAATATCTCCAATCTCAAGTTTGTGACTCCAGAGGAAGTGCGTCTATATGAAGGTGCTGACTCTGATCTGTACTTTCAGAAATGATTGGCGGATATGATCTTGTGATGAAGTGAGGGGTGAGAGGGAAATGGACCGTGCCCTTCAGGACCCAGTACAGAGACCAGCGGACCCATTTTTAGGTAGCCGTAAAGAAAGCCTGTTCAATACAGCATACATAATGAATGAAGGGTAATGTTAGACTGGGTTTTGATTCAAAGAGAGAAAGTGTGTGTGTGTGTGTGTGTGAGAGAAAGAGAGAGAGAGAATGCAGTATTTCTGACACCAATATAACGTTCTCAATAAGTTACTTGTCTTTAAGAATGAGGAAAATAAAAATCTGGATGCGCTGTTTGTTCAAAACAAATCACATACTAGCACACCATAAACCTAAACAATAAAAAAAAATGTCCTATAACATTAATAACAGACACACCCACACAGGTATAATCAGCTATTTAGGTAGTTATACAGTAAGTCCATGAACTTTAAAAAAAAAATCAACTGATTTTGATCACCTTTTTTAGTGTAACATTTAGTTCAGATTTTGCATTTAATCTCCTAATTAATAAGGTGATAAAAGCAGCAATCATAATAATTATGACAAAATGCTGTAGCTAATACTTTTAGATGGAGTATAGCATGTCAGCTTAATTTCATATCAGATGGAATATAGCATGTTAAATTGATTTCACTTCTATTTCATGTAAACTGCTCATTTAAATGAGGACATACAAATAGCCTTCAATTGGTTTATAAAAAAAACAATAAGCTAATTAAAAGGTATAATTGGCAAATAATATATAAACAAATTATGATTACTCCTTTTTAGAATTAATAGAAATATATTATTTACTCTATTTATGATTTATTTTTTTACTTTTAAGATCATCCCCAAAAGGAGGTTGTGCCAGATTTTAAATTTCGAAGGACAATTTTGTCCCACACTATCCCGGTGCTGCAGTCCCACGGTAACACTTGGTGTGAGATGTATATGTTGCATTTACGTCTGTGTACAGTACAGCAAACATTGCGATAAACACTTCATACTTTCTCCCACCAATGACCTTCAAAACTCACAAGCATCTAAAACTCAACAGGAACAGTGTATTACTGCTTTCAAAAGTATTGTTAAAGTGCAATACCTTTCCTTCACCTGAACACAAACATCACAACATTACTAGAAAAGAATCATCAGATTTGTTATCCCTATCTTCAAGATGTACCCGACGCAACCCCGGCCCCACGGGCCCCATTGGTGAAGCATATCACCATGACAACAAAGGGGAGGACCTCAGTTCTAGAATGCTCCTTACCTTCAAACGACATGGGCTCCAGAATGCCGAACTGTTTGAGAACAGCCACGAACAGAATGATCACCACTCCGATGGCAAACAGCTCCATTCCCTGAATACCCATGACTGCGGTGATTTACGGCTCTTGGCACGAGAACTTCTAGAACTACTGGAAGTATTAATCTGCTAGTGTGTGTACTAACACGGGACAAAGCCAACTGGCCGATATAGCATGGCGCCAGACGCAGGGTGTCTCAAAAAGAAAGATTCATTTCATTAGCTCCTTTAGAAGAATATTTAAAAGGAAAATCAGGGGATATTTTTGGCAGAACGTCAAGCTAGCAGTGTGCATGGGAAAAAGAGTCCGGTCTAGTTACACTTATTTTGGAGATGAGAAGAGAAGTCAGTGTTTCCATGTTAGGTCATTCTTCTTGAAAACCCCATCGCATAAATAAAGAGCTGGATTGCAGTTCTTGTACACAGTCCAGATGTGTAAAAGCCATCCTGGGGCGCAAATGTTATTTGCAAGTGTCAACAACAGACAAGAGCATTTCAAAGTGCTGCGGTGACGCTGCGATATTCAAGATTGTTGATCCAAAGGTGTACGTTTTTCAGTGTGAGACAGGAGGCACAAGAGAAGGGAAATTCATTCAGTGGATCCAAATGTGGGATGCGACTTGGAAGCAACCGACACACCACCGATTTTGTTGTTAAAATGATCATATTTCATTTCAAGTCCTAAGTGGCTTTTAAATCCGGGTTTTGTTGATGTTGACACAGAAATTTGAGACTAATGGGCACCCTAGTGCCTCAAACTGGAATAATTTGTCCACGTAGAAGTAATACTCAGTTATACGCAGGATCAACATCTGGCACTGCCTCGGTCACTGCGACAACCACTGAGGTGGCATCTGGAATCCCGCTCCAAAGCGCTCGGAGGCCTCCAGGTTGGTACAAATCTGCGAAGAAGCTACAAGGTACTTCCTGTGGCAGTGGCAAAAATACGTCAATCCTTCGCAGATCGGGTGAATCCGTCTCGAAGTGGGCGCAGATCCCCTTGAAGTTCTCAAGTGTTGGCCCCCGTCAAACCTTTCAAACGGCTCATTAAGTTCTTGGGAGTGGTCCTGAAGAATGCGGTTTCTCGTCTCCTCCTTCTCAGGGGTTCTGCCGTCAGTCAACCGCCCTCATCTTTTCCCTCGTCTGTTTCCTCAGAGTCAGCATCAAGTGCTTTTGTCTCTTCTTTCAACTTGTACTGTACAGTTCACGTTCTTCCTCCCTCCCTCCCTCTCTTCTCCTTTGCTTCTCTTGCCCTTGTCCCGTAATAATCTCCAGTGGGCAGTTTATCTTCACCTCTCTGTCCATCCCACCCCTCCTTCCGTGTCTCTTCCTCTCTGCTCATCTATGACCACTCCATCCCTTCTTTTATCCATCGCTCACTTTCCAAGCCTCACTACCCCTGACTGCAAAGTCAGACCCTTGTGAGAACCGGTCCTTTTTCCCTGACCACAATCCCTCTCTCTCTCTTTTCCTTCCTTCCTTTCTGCCTGGGGACTTGGGGAAAAGTCACATTTCCAAACAGGGCAGAAGGCAGGAGAGAGGGAGAGACACTAGGGGGATCAGATTCCAGGGACGCCCTCCCCTACCGATTTCCCAGTGTCCATCCACCCACATATCTGTTCCATCTGAAGCACTTTCTTTCTCTTCTTCCTCGCGAGTGAAGCAAGGCAAGGCCTCTGCGTGGACTGTACTGGGACAAACAGAGGAGATAACATTAGCTTACGGGTTTTCCGGTTTATAGTTTAGCGAGAGGGGAAAGGAGAGAGCTATAATAGCTCAGTTAGATAAAGGAATCAATAAAGTCTTAATGGTAGCTTTAAGTCAACCAAACACAAGGTGAGATCAAACACTGTTTCTACTGCCAGCATCCGCTCATCTTCTCTCACACCACCACCCTCCTCCTCCTTTTTCTAGTTAAAAGATGATAAATGGCAGAGATGAAAACAGGAACTGAAAAAAGAAATGTGATGCTACAATATTTGAAATGTAATGTTAATCTTTGGGGGGGAAAAAAATCAAAATTTTTGAAATGCCATCCTCAAATTATAAAGAATAATACACTTCAAGATGAAACACACCCTTCAGAAGATAAAAAAAAGTCATAAAAATCCTAAAGGAATGTAAATTAATTGTTAATGCTCTTTATATCCTAATTTGCACTAAGTAAATAAATTAATACATTTAGTAAAATGAATTTCACTAGAAGTAGAATCCAGGTAGATTCTTATTTGATCCATTGTTATTTTTGTAGAAGTTCCAAATTGTGATAGAAACTTATAACAATAACCTGAATGAATGAAACAGCAGAGCTCTACTGGATTCTCATTTGATCCATTTTCGATCTTTGGTTTGTTATGATTAGATTATGATAGAAATCACGCAAATAATTCAAATTTCGATCACAATTGGGAAACAATGATCACAATACAATAAAAAGCAGTAAAAGAAAAGATAAAAAGATTAGAAAAGACAGATAAATCGATTTAGAATTTCATTTTATCTAGTAGAACAAAATTCCTATCATAATTGGGAAACAATAATCTGAAGAAAAATGGTCCAGTAGAAACCTATTGAATTTTATTTGACCCATTTTGATCTTTGGATTGGTTGCAAATAAAGATAGAAATTGCATTCAGATTTTCTGATAAGAGGTCAAGCACATAAAAAATCAAAAACATAAATTTATGTACATATTTTTTCCATTATTATGATGGCTGCAATGCCTCAATTTCACCATTATAATGCATGCTCTGACTGAGCTGCTGTATTTATGGCTGGCGTCAGTGCTTGTTGTGTATAGGAATTAATGTTGAGCTTTTAGGAGGATGGGGCAGGTTCCAGTAATGCCATTAGAAGATGAACACTTCTTAATAGGAGCTCAAGCATGAAGCTTTTGCTGACAAGACACTATGGCCTAACATAACTCACTAAACCTGAACACGGGCTTCAGAAAAACAATGGTACAATATGAAAGCTCGGCATAGATTCTTGGAAAAGAGCATATATATTCTTTTAAAATGTAATTTTAACAACTCCATCCTTATCTTTTCATTTTATGTGTTAAAACCAGGTGTTCTTCAGAATATTGATCCGATGTACTCACGATTACAAACGGCAAAATTTGGATGTGTCCATCAGTGCTGCAGTATTCATTTACAGCAAAATAGCAATACTATGGAGGAATAGTCTGGCAAGGCAATCCCTCAATGTATACAAACACAGCACTTCCCCTCTACATGTTCAGTAACTCTGCACGAACAGAAATGAAACCTGATATAAGGCAGCCGGTCCTCCATCTAATACATAAGCACTCTTGAGGCCAAACACGGCCCTGCTCTTTGAGTCCTCAGACCCGACAGAAGTGCTCTCTCTGTCTCTCCCTCTCTTTTAATGAGGTGTGATGGATTGACTTTTTAATGATAAAAACACCCTGGAATGTACTGACAACATAACTTTTATAACAACAACAAACAAAGTTAGGGGATCCGGGATGGCGTTCCATTGATCGGAGGAAATGACTAATTACTTCTGATTAGCCAAGGATTCATCCATTTTCCAGTGACGTTTATACGTAACTGAGAGTTAGCTTACACATCAAATAACCATCAATAATAGGCCCAGACATTTTTCTTTGTACTATACATTTTCTGTGCTGGGAATATTTGTATAAATACTAAACACCTTGTCCATTAAGTGCTTTAAAAACAATCAGTAAAATTTTGAATTGAATTCTAAAAGAGACAGGAAGCCAATGAAGAGAAGCTAAAACTGGAGTGATATGATCACGCTTTTTTGCACCAGTTAACAGTCTGGCCGCTGCATTCTGGACCATCTGCAAATGTGCTAGTGAAGACTGGGGAAGACCATGGTATAAAGAATTAGTTGTCCAACCGTGATGTGATAAATGCATGAATTACTTTTTCCAAGTCTTGAAAGGAGTGTCGATTTAAGTCTAGAAATGATTCTCAATTGATAGTAGCTGTTTGAGAAAACTGAGCTAATTTGCTTTTCAAGACAAAGCTCAGAGTCAAAGATAACACCTAATTTTTTTTGCATGTGACTTAACATATGGAGTAAGATTGTCTAAGTAACAGGATATAGAGTTTCTGGTTTTGGAGGGACCAAAATAATCAACAGCTTGAAAGATCAAAGACAATTTTTAATATAACTCCGACTGGATTCGTCTGAAAGAAGAAAGTCATATGCACCTAGGATGGCTCTGGGGTGAGTAAAACACAGCCTAATTTTCATTTTTGGGTGAACTAGCCCTTTAAGACAATCCATGAGAAGCTGCAGAGAATGTCTAGATTTTAATGGAACGTACAGTTGAGAATCATCAGCATAGAAATGAAAAGAAATGTTATATTTCCTAATTATATTACCGAGTGGAAGCATGTACAGATTAAAAAGTAATGGCCCCAGAATGGACCCTTGAGGAACCCCGCAAGGGAAAGAAGCCGATGATGATTTACAAATCTCTGCACTTCAATCTCATTAGTAGCAGACATCAAAGAAAACCCAGAGTTATAGGTTAAATTATCAGTTAGAACTAGCTACATTCCATTCTTAAGGAACTGTTACATTTAAAAAAAAAATCTTATTTTCGTGTCAGTCTTCTTTCCTTTTAGGTCCCAAAGAAAAAGATGAACAGCATCTTAGATAACTGAACACTTTATTTTCCTGATTTCCTGTCCACAAAAGTCAACTGTAGTTCAGATGACTTTAAATGTCCTACAGGGCCCTCTGTTGGACAAGACACATTACTGCGCAAACCTTTTGGGAAGGATCAATGTTTGTCATGTTTTTTGTAGGTAATAAAATACAGTGACTCGTGCACTATTGGTATTGGTGCAGTAACTTTACACTGTCATATTTCTATCTTACTGAAACTGGCTGCCATCCAAAAGTAGTCATGACAGTAGTTTTTGGACAAAACTAACTATCTATCTTTGTATCTATCTCTGTAGGTCTGATTCTTGTCTAAATTCAGTGAGGAGGAGTGCTCTTTATGTTTGGGGCGGGGTCTCTTTTTGCCCAAAAGTGAAAATACATTCTGAAGCTCTTATAGTAGTAAGGAGCTTTGCCAGCATTACTCAGATTTCCTACTGTAAGAAGTGAGTAGCCATTATTCTTGCTCAATAATTGATTGATTGGTGGATTTTTTTATTTATTTAAATATCTGCCAATGAAGTTGTAGTCCTAAAGTATGAAAAGCTACATGTACGCTTCTCTTTATAAATGGTTTGAATATGCTGATAGACTTGTATTGCAGACTTCCGTATAAGTGCATATATTGCAAATCGCAAAATATCTAGAGCATTTAACCCAAAGGATATCTCTTTAATGAACATTCCAAAATGCAAATTCTGTCATTTACTCACCCTCATTTTGTTCCAAATTATAGTGGTTTATATTGTGCAGAAAAAAAACAGATTTTTTTTACTCAAAAGAAGAAAGTCATAAAGGTTTGGAACAACATGAAGATTAATAAATGATGAAAAAAATGCATTTTTGGGTGAATTATTCCTTTTTAGTGCTAACAATCAATTTGTTGTTGTCAAAACATGCTTGTTGATTATTACTTTAAAAGCTCTGCATTTAATTTTTGTTTATTTTTATTTTTTTGCATATCTGCTGCCTTTCCACAAGTGGTTTGGGCCACAGATGCACCAGCATTTTACCTCTCATGGAACCAAACTTCATCTGCACCCATTTTGTTTGTAACACGTATGTTCATATTTACACATTCTCAGCTCAAACTACTTCATAGTCTTTCTGCAGTATTTTCAGAGCTACAGTCTTTAGAAATAACACTTGCATATGTTGATGCACTGTGAGAAAACATACAGTGGGGTACAAAAGTCAGAGAACACTTGTATTTTGCATGTTTTGGTAATTTAACACACTTTAATTACAAATTACTGTCTGTTATCGGCAAACAGTCTAAACGTATGAGTTGAATTTCAGAATTTCTTAAACTTTATTTGAAGTTTATTGACAAATCAGAGCTTCGTGAACTCCACAAATTTGTGTGAAATCTGATGATTTGAGATAATCCAAAGAGAATTTTGAGCTTCAATGGAAATATAAAAAAATCTGAGCATCTGTACAGAGTCACATTATCAGTGTCACAAATGTTCTTGACCTAGAACTAGTGCAGAATCGGCCTACTTCTTGTTCATTTTACATCATAATTTTTTTTTTTGCATTTATATATATCCCAACTGTTTGTTTACAAACATAAATAGTTTTTTTTGGACCACACTATATGTTGTGTGTCTAACGGGGTATGAGGTTAAAATCATGAGCGGCAGTGCTAATCAGTTTTATCATTTATTTTCAGAATGGATCAGTTATATGTTATATAGCATCTGTGCTATTATTGTGATGGTGTTTTTGTTTCATTGCTTTCATGGATTCTCCAAGAGATGCTGGCAAAACTGTAAAACAGGTCAAATATGATTAATACTAATAATAATACATAATAATTGCAATGTTTAATTTTCTTGTTAACAGAAAATAGTAACTGCTCTTTTGAATAGGTAAGGTCACACTGGAGGTGGGTGACACTTTTAATCCAGACAGCGGACCAGAAAACATAAAGGCAAATATAGCAGAGTAATAGCTTTATCTTCAAAGATACTCCTATGAGCAAGATTCTGTAGAATTGATCGGTTCTCTTGTGTTTAGGATGAGCACCAGTCATCGTCAGCAGAACAAGAAAACACCAGTGTCAGGATGAGCTCTGTCTACCAGAGCCTGATCCCCTCTGCTACTGAGAGACTGTCAGTCTATGAGACTCTTGATCAAGCGGGGACTCAATTTACAGACATTTATGAGAATTTTGAGTGATGGTATAATCACTGTAATGCACTGACTGGCAGACTTAATATAAAGTGTCTTTACCTACAATGTACTTACATTTAATCATTTAATACAATGCACTTATTGTGTATGTACATCTACATTGTATATTTAAAAAATACTCTCCTGTAATTACATGCGTAAATAATTTCTGTACTAACATCTATATATCATACTGCTGACCCTATAACTTAAACCTAACCAAACCATTAAACTTGTCCCTAAACTTAACCGTGTGCCACCTCAATAGCAGCAAAATGATTTGCAATACAACATGAATACAAAAAGCACTTTGTACCAAATAATTCATTTTATTTGACATAAGTACATAGTACTTAAAGACAGCTAATATTAAATGGGACCCACATACTCATATGGCTCATTGCTTTTGTAAAATGTAACAACAGCACTATGACAAAAGATATCAATGTTCAACAAACAGCCAAATGTATCATTAATAAATATCGGAATAAACTGCCATATAGGATCCAATATATAATTGCCTTCCCATATGTGTGTTTAAAATCATTTTACATTTTACTGCTATTTGACTTTGGCTCATCCAATCAAAATTTAGAGTCAGAATGACTAGTTTTATAGCTAAAATGTGTACACGGACATACAGTATTTGACTACTGACCATTTTGGATGCATTATTGAATGCATTATGCAAATAATTAAATTAAATACTAAATTAAAGTATTAAATTGACAGCCTAGTTATAACCCATACATTTACTTTCCAAAGACCTGAGAAATCTATGCTGGCTTTATTTTTTTATTTTTCCACATCAAGAAAGTGTATATATAGGTGCTATATTTTATATAATTCATAGGTTACTTAATTTTTCTCAATTAATTCTCTCAATTATGTTTAGCTCAAAAACAATATGCAAAACAAAACAAAATAATTAAATAAAATAAAATACAATAAAATAAAGTTTTTAAAGTATAGCATGTTATGCTGCAGGATACTGCTTGACTTCATTTCAGCTACATTCTGCATTTCATCCCGATATTTGTTCTACGTAATATAGTCAACTTGAAATTCTAAACATACAATGAACACATGAAAAAAAAAAAAATCTTTTAATGTTTTCTAATAATTTTACTGTAAAAGTAACGCTGTGATGTGTCCACCTTTAGCCAAACTGAGCATGCCAAATTAAAGTGACAAAGCACAGACAGCTCACAGACAGAGTGTTGTTCTGATGCGTGTTACCTGAGCGATGATAGCGAGCCATACTCTGACGACAATCAGCCAGGAAGCTGGGTCTCGAGAAACGCCGACGCGCTTCTAAAGAGAGCGTAGCCATCACGCTCCCCATTATAGACTGCTACACAAACCACACCAGATTGGTTACAAACGTCAACCACACTGATCATGAACCAGCTTTTCTCCAAGAAAGCTTCTGTGTGTGTGTCTCAAAAAGCACATTGAGCAGTCTGTTTGGTGACTATGGGTCAGACATCCAGATACAGATACATGTGAGAGAGAAATACACTTCAAAGATCCAGCGCTTCGATGACCTTTCACTTAAAACACAGCACACACTCTCTCTCCTGTGGCCTATGTTTGAAAGTGTTTTCCTCTCACACCGTGACCACCTCACAGAGGTGGAAATATTAATATGAGTATATGAATAAAACAGGTGTGCTGCAAGACCAAAGCATCTTTAAAAACATGCATAGGCTGTGTTTTTTTTTTATGTACAAATTGCAGTATGTACAATTTAGGACAGTGATACTGCTGGGCACCCGCCAATTATTGTTTGAGTTTAATTATTTTATCAATTCACGAAATCAAGTTATATTTATTAATTACAAATTAAATGTATAATTTTCTAGTTTTGTATATTTTAAATATTATTAATTAAATATACAAAATTCAATAGTACCCATGTTTTTTTTTTGTTCACCATGGCTGCCTTTATTTAATTAAAAATACAGCAAAAACACAAATACCGTGAAATATAATTACAATTCAAAATAATTTTCTATTTGAATATATTTTAAAATGTGATTTTTATTTATTGATGTGATTGCAAAGTTGAATTTTTAGCAGCAATTAATTTTTATTTGTATTTTTGAATTAGCTTTTATTTTATATTTTCAATTTTCATTTTTTAATTTTAGTTAAATTTTTATTTTGTTATGTGCTTTTTCATTATTATCAGTTTTTTTTTTTTACTAATATTATTATTTATTTGGCTGGCTCATTATTATTATTATTTATTTCTATTTAGGTTTATTATTTTCATTTCAGTTTTAGTTTAGTTCAGTAGTTTTTCCCCCAGTTTTTATTTATTTCCAGTAAGTTTAAAATTGTCATTTAATATTTATTTTATTTAAGATATTTCAAATAAAAATTAAATAAAACATTTGAACAAAGTTTTAATACTATTAGTTCTAGTTAACAACAACAACAACAACCCTGCTCCAGTCTTTAGTGTCACACGATCCTTCAGAATTCATTCTAATATCATGATTTGCTGCTCAAGAATATGAGTTTCAGTTTTTCCATTTCAATGGAATTGATATTTTACAGTGCTTACATGTTGAAAACAGTTATATTTTGTGGAAACTGTGATGCATTTTTTTTTAGGATTGTTTATTAATAGACAATTCAAAAGAACAGCTTGAAATAATTGTCTTTACTGTCACTTCTGATCAATTCAGAGCATCCTTGCTAAATAAATAAATAAATGACTTAAAAAAATCTCTTCAGTTTTTATTTATTTCCAGTAAGTTTAGTGCGTCAACATTTTCATTTTTTTAGTTTAAAATTTTCATTTAATATTTATTTTATTTAAGATATTTCAAATAAAAATTAAATAAAACATTTGAACAAAGTTTTAATACTATTAGTTCTAGTTAACAACAACAACAACAACCCTGCTAAATTGTCATTTAATATTTATTTTATTTAAGATATTTCAAATAAAAATTAAATAAAACATTTGAACAAAGTTTTAATACTATTAGTTCTAGTTAACAACAACAACAACAACCCTGCTCCAGTCTTTAGTGTCACACGATCCTTCAGAATTCATTCTAATATCATGATTTGCTGCTCAAGAATATGAGTTTCAGTTTTTCCATTTCAATGGAATTGATATTTTACAGTGCTTACATGTTGAAAACAGTTATATTTTGTGGAAACTGTGATGCATTTTTTTTTAGGATTGTTTATTAATAGACAATTCAAAAGAACAGCTTGAAATAATTGTCTTTACTGTCACTTCTGATCAATTCAGAGCATCCTTGCTAAATAAATAAATAAATGACTTAAAAAAATCTCTTCTCTAATCTTACTGACCCCAAACTTTAAAGCCTTGGCGTCAGTAGTGTGTAGTGTAATGAACTGCTCTGTCCACTGTGAGGCACTAGTGCATCAATGACACTTGTGATACTTGCACGACAGTCGCATATTGTGTCCTGGTTGGTTGACCTGGCTGAAGGCCACTGAAACATGAGACAACAGAATGAGTCGATCTGACTATTTAAGGGACATATAAATGCGTAATTAGCAAGACTTATGATCATATTCTGTTGCTTAACCTAAATTGCCCCTGCTGACACCACATTTTATTTTCCTGTCGCACAGAGAAAAAAAAATGTCTGCTGACCTGCAACCAGTCAAGAGACTTTTTCAAACAAACATTTGTAGATATATTGCAAATCTATTTGACAGTGTCAAGTTTAAAGCAATTTTATTTTATTTTATTTTTAATTTGATTTCCAATCAAATAATAATCCTGAGATTTTTATGCTCATGGTCAAGACCATATGCAAATGTAGAAGATTTGTAAAATGTGGCTAACATTCTGCTGAGGGGTTTTCCCGCTATTTTATGAAGGTTAAGAATAAGTATAATGATTAGACCCAATAGCATTCAGTTCCATTTTCACACATTTTACCTTGTCCGAAACCATTCCACAGTGTGCTGCAGATTTTCAACCCAAACTCAGAGAAGAAATGGCTAGATTCTGTCAGGGCCTGGAAATGATTCATTCCCTCCTGACCCTGGAGTTCACGTCTCGATATGAACGTGCAAATGGAATTGAAATAGACTCGGCCTCTCTGTCTCTGTGGTGTAAATCAGCACACACACTGAAGAACATTTTAAGACAATCATGTTTAGCTAATAGACCAATAGGTGCACACAGATTTGAGTTTGGTGGAGAATTAAAAAGAGGGACAAACAAATCAGTGATAAAGTTGCGAGGGCTTTTTTAACATTTAACCACATGTATCTGGGATAACATGGCGTTTTGGAGCTTGACAGTCATGGTCGCCATCCTTTTTCATTGGAAAAGAGCAACGTGAACATGCTGCCAAATATATCTTTTTACAAAAGAAAGAAAAGGAACAGGCTGAGGGTAAATTTCAGTGGTGCCAAAGGAAAAGACAGGACAAACTGAACATCTGTCCTCTGACCAGCAGTGACACAGAACAACGTCTTGGTTCATGGTGAAAGTTAAAGAGCTCCAGTTACACACACAAACATAGTCACAATGACGGTGTAACACTGCAACATCACAGCATAACTGCCATTCAGTTTTACACTCAATCAGTGTCCTGTAGAAGAACAGATCTGCACAATCGCAACATCAGCAGATAAAACATCACAGAGGGCAATTATCGACCTGCCTGTCCATAAATAATGTGTTCATTTCATCTCACGCAGTTACACGCAAAAAAAAACAAAAAACTGATATTCCTAGTAAAAATACTATTTTTTCATAAAAACCTTAACTACTTTAAAAGTACATTCAGTCTTACTTTTTATTTTTTTTACTACTATTTAATTTAACGTAACTGTAAAAACTGTACAAAAAACCCAAAACAAAACTATGCATTATTTTACAACTATAAAACTACTGTTTAGACATTTTGGTTCCACTTTATTTTAAGGTGTCCTTGTTACACGTTACATGTGCTTACTGTTATTATAATAATAGTAATAATAATAATAATAAATACATTTTGCATAATTACATGCAAGTAACCCTAAACCAAACCCTAATCCTAACCCTACCCATATAGTAAGTACATGTAGTTGATTAATATTACTCAGTACTTAAATGTATAATTACACTGTAACAAGGACACCTTAAAATAAAGTGAAAGGTGTCCTTGTTACACGTTACATGTGCTTACTGTTATTATAATAATAGTAATAATAATAATAATAAATACATATTGCATAATTACATGCAAGTAACCCTAATCCTAACCCTACCCATATAGTAAGTACATGTAGGTGATTAATATTACTCAGTACTTAAATGTATAATTACACTGTAACAAGGACACCTTAAAATAAAGTGAAACCAACATTTGTTATTGGAAAAAAAGGACAAAAAATACAGATTCAACACGGACTCAGTTCTGAACTATTTGAAATTGAATGTTTTGTCTCCCAAACAACAAAACGTCCCGTGTGCAGAAACTTAAATAAAGTTCAGTATAAGAGAATGAGGAGTAAAGCAAAGTAAGTACCTTGGGCAAAAGAGCCGGTGACCAAGCCGAAAAAGCAGCTCAGCATACTGGCCAACTCCTTCTGACACTCATTCTTACAGTCCTTCACAGCATCCATGTCTTCAGTAATGTCTCTCGAATGTTTCAACTGCTGACCGAACAGTCAATATTAAACTACAGTGAAAAAGTCCATTAAACTTTCACCAGCAGACAGACCAATCTCTAAAACTTCACTTCAAAAAAAAAGACTCTTGCTTTGTCCTCAGACTTCCTCCTCATTTAGGAAAGAGTTTCAAGATCACAAGTTTTAGTCAGTAAAAATAAAATTCATATTCATGAATAGTCAGATGATGAGTATTATGCTGCTGTGATTGTCAAATTAGACTTTATCAATTTCTTTCTTAAAGAATCAACAAAACCATACCGACTTCCTCAGCCCGCTGGAGGGTTTTGCTGCTCAGTGCAGAAAAGTCTCAATGTGACCCAATGTAGAACACACTGCTGATTTGTTACCTGGATAACATTACACCTCCCAATCCAGACGTGGACAGTAATCCAAACCAAACAGCTAGTGAGGTCCTCAAAGTCCTGACAGAGCTCTGCTCTATATATCTGAACATATCATGACTGCCTAGGAATTAAAGCTACGAACAGGAAGTAGCACTGATCTGAGAGAGAGAGAGAGAGGGGGAGAGGAAAAGAGAATGACAAGTAGAATGCTCAAATTTCACAGGATGCACGTACAGTATGCAAGTATGCAGTATACAAGACATCAAATAATCTCTTAATTAAAGGAATAGTTCACCCCAAAATGAAAATGTTCTCCCCCTCAGGCCATCCAAGATGTAGATGAGTTTGTTTCATCATTGGAACAGATTTGGAGAAATTTAGCATTTCATCA
>NW_015632713.1:341817-346214 GCF_001515625.1 Sinocyclocheilus rhinocerous
GGGAGAGGAAAAGAGAATGACAAGTAGAATGCTCAAATTTCACAGGATGCACGTACAGTATGCTGTACAGTCACAAGACATCAAATAATCTCTTAATTAAAGGAATAGTTCACCCCAAAATGAAAATTTTGTCCCCCTCAGGCCATCCAAGATGTAGATGAGTTTGTTTCATCATTGGAACAGATTTGGAGAAATTTAGCATTTCATCACTTGCTCACCAATGGATCCTCTGCAGTGAATGGGTGCCGTCAGAATGAGAGTCCAAACAGCTGATAAAAACATCACAATAATCCACAAGTAATCCACACGACTCCAGTCCATCTTGTGAAGTGAAAAGCTGCGTGTTTGTAAGAAACAAATCCATCAATATGGCGTTTTCATTTTAAACTGTCGCCTCCGGCCAACACACATCCATCTTCTGTTGTCCTCTCACATCAGAATCAACCAAACACATTTGTTCAGAACTGTTTTGGACTGTGTTTTTACTTGTAAACGGTGCTTAATTTGTGCATATTTCTCTCCTGATTCAGATGAGACAACTTTTTCACTGGAGAAAGCAATATTATGGATAGGGTCCATTAACGCCTAAATGATGGATTTGTTTCTTACAAACACGCAGCTTTTGAATAATGGATTTGTTTCTTACAAACATGCAGCTTTTCACTTCACAGGATGTTAACTGATGGACTGGAGTCATACGGCACCCATTCAACTGTAGAGGATCCATTGGTGAGCAAGTGATGTAATGCTAAATTTCTCCAAATCAGTTTCGGTTTATTTACAATGGAGGGAGAGCGAAGACTAACATTAGCATCAAGCTACATAACACAATTTCTGAGATTAATATAAATTTTTACTCAAAACTCACTTTAAACCACCATCGAGTGTCTGAAACATATGCTATTTATAGCCTTTTATAAGCAGCTAATCGCTGCACCTGCTTAGCATTTCTTGTGTAAAAATCCTTTTAGGTGCAGCGATTAGTAAGAAATTGTGTTATGTAGCTTGATGCTAATGTTAGCCTTCGCTCTCCCTCTGTTGTAACATCAGCGTACGTGTGAGTGTGCGCCCGCGCAGTCGTCGTCATTATGCGACAGAGGAAGATCGCGTTCCAGACAGTCATGAACACGCTGAACCATTTGCCCAGGCTGTGCATTAAAGGTAATCATTTTCTTACACAGACCAATCGTTTCACTTAATAACACTTCAAAGTATCATCAGGAGTGATTTGGTCTTGTCTAATTTGTTTTTTTTTGACGCTCAAAAACCGGCAGCCATAGATGTGCATTGTATGAATTGCCAAGGACAACTGAGCAAGTGATGTAATGCTAAATTTCTCCAAATCAGTTTCGGTTTATTTACAATGGAGGGGGAGCGAAGACTAACATTAGCATCAAGCTACATAACACAATTTCTGAGATTAATATAAATTTTTACTCAAAACTCACTTTAAACCACCATCGAGTGTCTGAAACATATGCTATTTATAGCCTTTTATAAGCAGCTAATCGCTGCACCTGCTTAGCATTTCTTGTCTAAAAATCCTTTTAGGTGCAGCGATTAGTAAGAAATTGTGTTATGTAGCTTGATGCTAATGTTAGTCTTCGCTCTCCCTCTGTTGTAACATCAGCATACGTGTGAGTGTGCGCCCGCGCAGTCGTCGTCATTATGCGACAGAGGAAGATCGCGTTCCAGACAGTCATGAACGCGCTGAACCATTTGCCCAGGCTGTGCATTAAAGGTAATCATTTTCTTTTTTGCAGAAAGTTTTTCAAATATTTATTAACGTATATTATATGTAAGAAATGATTATGCCAAACTATAACACTTTTTCCCCAACTTTTTTCTGATTTCATTATGATATGAGGACATTTGTCACTTGATGTCTGAAAAACATTAAAATAAATGTTAATGCAGAAATTAAAAACACACTCAACATAAAAGAGGTGCATTAAAGTCATTATATGTTAGACATTATATGTTCACATTAAACAGATCACAGTTATAAATAATATTTAAATATACAACATATATAAACTGTATAAATACAAACCTACTGTCATAAAAATCAGCTTTAGATTACTGTAGCCCTCATGAAATGTAGCACATCCTAACCTTAACTGGCAGTATTACTGTAGAAACTATAGACAACTGTTCTGCATTCAATGCTGACAGTGCAAATAAAAACAAAGTTTGCACAAGCAGTACTTTCTAGAAGTTTGACTTTAACCTCTACTTTGACACAATCTCATTAATGACTCACAGAGGGCTAGTTTACGTGAAGAGAGTGGCAACACAGATCGATCAAAACCAAATTAACCTGAATCCGTTCCCTGTGCCACGATCAACAGAAATTTCTGCTGAGGTCTATTTGATCAATGTCACCCTCTCGAGGTCAAGACCCAGCATCTGTTGTTACAAGCTGCTCTGGGACACATTTACTGATGGATATGCTGTGATTTAAAAGGTAGAGGATGTCATGTACAGTATGTATATTGCATGTTTTTGCATATATTCTCTGTTGGTTACCAAATAAAAAAGCACTAGATAGAATTTAAGTGGTTAATGTGACTCATAAGTCTTCTGAAGCTTTGTGTGAGGAACAGACTTTACAAAAAAATAAAATCTTTACATCAGACCCAGCTCTCCTCAGCATGTTCATAAGAGTTCATGAGACAAGTAATGATTGACCAACCGTTAAACGCCAAGATGAGCAGCAGAGTCCATTACAGACAATCTTCATTATGAGCAAGACATACATTCCCAGGCTGCTCTGAGGGAACTGGACCGTCAAATATGCAGACATTCCTCATCAGCAGGCCTTCCTAAAACCTCATTTCCTCCTGTGCCCTTTCCACCACTTCTCCATCTCACCTTGCTCTTTGGGTCCGGTGCTGGTGATGATCCATTTGACCAGGCAGCACCTCATGAGGGCTTTCCGTGTGAATCGAGGCCTCTGCCATTTGCCGCTCTCCTTCTGTCGGCCTGTGCCAGGCTCCACCCCATTGGCATCACCCAGCAGACTGCCATCCACCACCTTGCCATCCTCCTGGGAGAGAGAAACAGACAATGACAAAAAGCTTATTTCTTCTCACTCAGCTAATACAATCTTGCTAGATGCGTGCTTGTGTTCAATCAAATTCTCCTCAACATCAGAACGGCAAATGGCAGAACTTGACTTTCTAATATTACAACTAGGGATATGCCGGTATCAAATTTTCATGTTGCGATTAATTGCTAATGCTTTTATTACGGTATACGGCATTATCACGGTATTGGAATTAAGTTACAAAAAAGTGCTGTCATAATACAGTATAACAGGTTTAATAACTTTTTTCTTATAACAAAAATAACTGAACATTTAAATGCAATAAAGCAATACAGAAAAATGTACAAAGTTAAAAGTTTTACACAGATTAAAGTGCAAAAGAACTATAAAGACCAATAGGTATCACTTTACAATAAGACCTCATTAGTTAACCTTAGTTAATGCATTAACACTCACAATGAGCAATAGCTACATTTGCGACAGAAGTTATTAATCTTTGTTTAAAAAAACACAAGTCTTAGTTCATGTTAGCTCATTAAATAACACAGCTGCAACTCTCGATTTTAACATCCTGTTATTAAATATTGGAATACCTAAGATTAATGAATGTTCAGAAGAATTTTTAATTGGCAGTTTATGTTAACTAATGAATTAACTAATGTTAACTAATGAAGCCCTAATGTAAAGTGTGACCGAACAATAAAGAATCAAAACACTTTCAAACAATATCTAGGGCATGTTGTAGTCCAGATTAAAATGTAAAAAAAAGTTTGAAAATAAATAGCCTATTAAGTCTAAATATTTAAGTATTTGGCGCTGTGATGAACATCATAGCAAATACACAAATCTGAATGGCTGTTTAAATCATTTAAACACGATTCAGAAACAGAAAGTAGTGCAGCTGCTTTGTTTACAGGGTTTCCGGGGTAACGGCTGCATTTAAATGAATTATTATTATTATTATTATTATTATTTCTGCAGTTTAGCGCCATCTGCTGTCAGAGAGTGAAAGTGCGCTTTCATCCAGAGCGTCTCTCACATGTTCCGCCATGTGCTTCTCGTCCGCACTTGTTTACATCAGAGTGCGCACGCGTCTTTCACGCAGCATACAGCGGTGTTGTGCATTTTGACCAGTTGATGGGAAAAGTATTCTTAAAATGCATTCAAAATTCGGAATAATTTGTAATATATAAATTATTCACGGTATTTAGAAGTGCCCACGATAACAATATCGAGCATATTCATTACCGTGATATATCGCATTACAGAATACCGGCACAAATTCGGTAATTCTAATATATATATATATAGACTGTGTCTGTGAATATTAAACTGCAAAAAGACGATT
>NW_015632713.1:348875-351459 GCF_001515625.1 Sinocyclocheilus rhinocerous
ATTATTATTATTATTATTATTATTATTATTATTATTATTATTATTATTATTATTATTATTATTATTATTATTATTTCTGCAGTTTAGCGCCATCTGCTGTCAGAGAGTGTCTCTCACATGTTCCGCCATGTGCTTCTCGTCCGCGCTTGTTTACATCAGAGTGCGCACGCGTCTTTCACGCAGCATACAGCGGTGTTGTGCATTTTGACCAGTTGATGGGAAAAGTATTCTTAAAATTCATTCAAAATTCGGAATAATTTGTAATATATAATTATTCACGGTATTTAGAAGTGCCCACGATAACAATATCGTGCATATTCATTACCGTGATATATCGTATTACCGAATACCGGCACAAGTCTAATTACAACGTGATCTGTGACTAAGTGTTGGAAGTACTTCAGAGAAGACACATAATTGTCCTCAGGGGTGTGAATATTGCATATGTAAACAGATGGGTTTGCTTTGTTCAGAGGACAGATTCTGTACATGACATCACTCAAACATGAATTGACTTATTCATCTGTTTTGGTTTCCCGCTTTTTTCTGGTTACGACTGCCAGCAAAACAAATAAACGGAACTACCTATAGATTTTCATTTTCTAAAGAAAAAAACAAATAAATAATAGCATTGAAGTATAGGCAAGATTTTAATCCACTTTGTGTAGAATAGATGGCTAAACAGATGCAAAAATGCAAACGCAAATATTCAGTATGCAAACAGATGAAGAAAGCTGACCAATCGGTATTCAGAATGCAAATATTATGATGATACCACCAACCAGAACGATTAAAGGTAACGTTCACCCCAAAATGTAAATTCTGTCATTATCTGTGCACACAGTCTCTTTCTTCTGCTGAACATAAAAGATTATATTTTTAAGAATGTTGGTAACCAAACTGTTTTGGTTACTACTGACTTAAATTGTTAAAAAACAGTGAGACATTTATTTAAATATCTTCTTTTATGTTCCACAGAAGAAAAAGGTCATACAGTTTTGGACATGTTTGTGAGTCAATGATGACAGTGCAATGTTGAAGTAACACATTTTTATGTATTTTAAACCTTAAACGCAATATATATTTATTTTCAGGAGGTTGTCATGTTGTTGCAAAGGAGATGTGAATAAATGATGTTTACATCAGTCTATGAATCTAAAATTAGCTTTTATAGTCCTCGGGTTGTTTATTTCGGGAAAAAGGTGCCATACGTCACACAAAATGATAAATTATCATGCGGCATGTTGCACATATGGAAAACATAGAAAGGTTTCATATTAACCTCTGAATCTAAACCTTAGCCTGCTGCCAAAATACTAAAACATATCATGTGCCCTGCCATCATAACAGAGCACTGGCAGATTATGACATAATCAGAAATGATGTCATTAGAGATTATATCACTCTTTCTTAGAATCCCGTCATTGTCACATCATAAGAACTAGGAGTTCTATTATGAATTTAAAATGACATATAGAGGCAAACTTCCAACATTTTTAACATCTGAGACTGTTATATGAGACTGTAACATTTCAAACTGGAATAAAATGGTGCGTTGAGCTACGTTTTCTCTAACAATGACAAAACTGTATCATAGCAACCATAATTTCTGCCAAAAATACCTGTTATTATTACAATAAAACTGGTAACTTGGTACTAGCCACAATTGTCATAAAGTTGGACAGTTGATTCCATATGAATTTTTTTTATAGAAGGAGTAGTAACGATAAATGCACTATGGTATTTTGGCAGAAAGTATGGTTACACTATAGTTCAATTTATGTCTCCTTCTTGCACAGCCTTCCACCATTGCATTTTTCGATTAATACCAACTCCAACCAAGGTTCATTTCAGCATCTGAACAAGTAATGAAAACCAGTTGTTTCTGAAGCCATATCAGCATTGCTTTGAACAGCAATTTCATAAAGCATATTATTGGTTCACATGGTCGTGGTGGACACCATGATTACATTTCCCACTGACAGAAGAAATATCTTGTGACAGTCCCAATACATAGGCTACATACATACGCGTGCAAAATAGCTTCTACTGAATGATAAGGTTAACAATGCACCTGTCAAGCCGACTGTTATCTGCACACTGTTGTTACTTGTTTATCTAGGATTGGACAATCAAAAATTAATCACACACACAACAATACAGAGAGAATGTTACATCACTGTTGCAACAGATCTTAACTATTAATCGCATACTCTCAACACTTGCTGACATTTCCACTGTTGAAGAACTGCTTTACGTCTCGTTTTGAAAAAACTAGCGTTATTTTCTCTCACGCTGCGGGTGCTGTGTGAAGATGTCTTATTTTGTTATTAAGAGCGACTCATTGCTTTAACAACCCTCTACATTGCGAGTAAATCACTCGCATATGCGACTAAATCTTCACTCTGGCGACTAAATGATGTCTAATATTAGCCAATGGCTAATAAATTCTCAGATTTTACTCGCCAGTGTGTGAGTTGGAGGCTGAGTATAAGTTTAGCACAGATATATTTTCACTCACAGAACACACTGACTGAGGGCTTCAGAGTTTCACTCTCCACCAAGCGATCTGTGCTGTTTTTCA
>NW_015632714.1:0-169 GCF_001515625.1 Sinocyclocheilus rhinocerous
AGTAATCTTAACCAAGATGTAGATGATCTTATCCCCGGTGACTAAATATTTGAACTGCCTTCTCTCAACCTGCTCAAGATTTGAAACTCACAATGAGCTGACATATTACTCACACCGTGAGGATCACAGTATGAGGATAGTTTGAGTTCACAATGAGCTCATGTATTAC
>NW_015632714.1:349-11634 GCF_001515625.1 Sinocyclocheilus rhinocerous
TCGATTGAACTCACAATGAGCTCATAGACTACTCACACGGTGAGGATCACAGTATGAGGATCGTGTGAACTCACAATGATTTCATATACTACTCACACCGTGAGGATCACAGTATGAGGATCGTGTGATGCCACTGTGATCATCGCATGATCTCACGTGTTGACTGGGCTCTCAAGTCTGAAATAAAAAAGTTACAGTTGTTTTAGCAGTAGGTTTATATTTGTCAATGTATTTCAGAAGTTTGTTAATAAATGTGTGTGTCTCCCCTCAGATAGGAAGGATAAACAGCACGATTGTCATATTGCTGTTATACAACAGTTCAATAAACAAGAAGATAATTTTGATCAACTTACAAGTTACTTAGTCTATTTTTTGCTTCATCCACGAAAAAAATCCACATGAAGCCAAAACATTTTCGCGTCGCCGATCAACACACACTTGTGTTTGATTCGGGGATGAATCTTCAATTTGATTGAACTAATCTCTTGAATGAATGATTCAGTGAGTCTCTCATAATACTGTCACTTGTTGCCTCCTACTGGCGTAACAATGTAATTACAGAAAGGGCTACTGAGAAAAGTCACAGCTTGTTTTTTTCATTATATTATATTATATTAGTTATTGAAATACATTTGTTTAAATATCCTATCATTCACTGTTCATCATGATCAAAAAAGTATAATAATGTGACCATTTTTATTCTATAGGGGGAGAGTGGGGACAGTTGCAACACTCTTTGCATTTCCATCAGTTTCTCAGAGACTGTTAGCCAAAATTTTAATACAATAAAGCCATCTGTCAGCTACTCACCCACGCTGCTGTAACGTGTACATATGATAATACATGTACAATTTATACTTCAATAGACAAAGTCAAATGTTGCATCTGACCCCACAACAGAGGACAGTTGCAACAGTCCACAGGGGCAGTACATAAAAAAGGAAAGGAAACAACACTAAGTACTTTTCAGGAGTGCGTTTCCCGAAGTTCCGTCGTTACCAATAGATTTCAATGGAACTAACTACCATAGTTAGCTAACGATGCTTTTGGGAAACGCACCCCAGGACAGAAGATTCTCTGTAGTCATATATATATTTATAAAATGAATAGATTAATATTGTACTGTATTTGAAATACACTTTCATGTATTAATTTAGCACACGCTTTTATCCAAAGCGACTTACGAATGATGAACATTACAAGCAAGTTTATAATCTAAAATAAACCTCGGCGCTTTACTTCTTGATTGATGTGGCAACAGTAACCAAGGGAGGCGGGGCTAATCTTGTTGTTGTTGCTGTTGGAAACGGTCGAACCAGCAATGGCTGCTCACTGAAAACATTCATGGATCCTCTACAACAGACATGATTCGACTTATTCGCTGCATTTTATTGCATATAATGTACGTGTATTTCGCAGAACCCGTACATTTAGCAGTAGAATATGTAAAATGAAATAGATTCGCTTAATTTTCGAGCGAGATGCAATACTGTGCGCTTGCAGTGATTTGTTTGTGTGGTTTCAGCTAACGCTAGCGTGTGAGATTTAGCAAAGCTACAACATCAACAATCACTGATCCAAACATACGCATTACGGTATTTTTGTTATTTTTAGAATCGAATTAACAATCAGATGAAATCGGGATTGGTTTATTAGCTTAATGCCAGTACTATAGTAGCTAATGTACATTACATTTACATTTTGACATTTAGCAGACGCTTTTATCCAAAGCGACTTACAAATAAGGACAATGTAGCACAGAATAGTCTGCTTAACTACAATAGTAAGAATAACTGAACTATGTCTGTGTGATTGTAACTAAATAGGCGAGTAAAGACTGTCTAAATGTTGCATTGGTCTTAGAAACAGCAGTTCTTCTTTGATACCATTGTAATGTATGATATTATCAGTTTTAGGATTGTTGTTTCCAGAATGAATTTCATAGTTCATCAGAATGCCAGCAGGTGAGTAAAGATCACTCATACTTGATCTATAACAGCTCTTTTATTTGTCACTGATGATCATGAATGTTCTTATGTGCAGATTTGTCTGTAAATCTCTGTTTGACAGGTCAAAGTGATGTGAGAGCCAAGACCAAAGCTCGCTTTGACGAGGTGTTGAAGAGATACACAAACCCTCCCTCTGAGAAAAAGAAAGCCAAACAGATCACCGACCAGTCCCAGGAAATTATTGTGGTTAGTAATAGTAAAAACAATCTTAATTTAACCAAGAAAAAACATAACTTAATTCAACCCTGCAGCCCGTTATGTCATTTGAACTCCATCCTTTTATCGTGCAGCTTCAAAACTTGAAGAAGAACCTAAATTTGAGTAAAGACACTGAAGATGATGAAGGTATCCTCCATAACACGTATGATCCAGCTCAGGGCAGTCCTAGATACACCAAAAACCGGCGCAGAGAGAGGGAAGCATCTGAAAAGACTAACATAAACAATGCTGTAAGTGAGGAGGAGCCCACGCTGACCAGTGGAAAAAAGAAAAGCAAAAGGAAGCTCCCACAACCACCACCTCCTGTTCAAAATGAAGAAGACAACGACAGGAGGACTGATACAGAGATTGATGGAAAACATACTAGGAAGACTAGGAAAGCAAAGAGTAAAAGTGGAAGTGATGTCAGTAGACAGAAAGAAGACACAGAGACAGAAGATGATTATCTGCAGGCGTACCAACATCAGATCTCACAGGACGAAGAGACGGCTGGAAAGAAGACGACACGGAAGAAAGCCACGGAGAAGCTTGCAGAGAGCCAGCCGCTAAACAATGAGCTGGAGAAGAAAAAGAAGAAGGTGAAATCAAACAAACATGATGGCGATAGAAGGTAAAAAGTGATGCATATTCATAAACGATCACAGTTAATGCCATTCATATTAGGACCAAGATTATTTAACATTATGTTGAACTTTTCATATTTGTTTGGTGATGCTGGAGCTGCAGAAATGTCACACTTTTTCTTTAATTGAAGGTTAAAAGTGGCCTTAGCCAGCAGTTAAGCATAGTATGAGCAGAGTAACATGACTTTTTCAAAACATTTTTAAGGTAATAAGCATGATGGATTTTCCTCTTAATTTTATTTTGCCTTTTTGTTTGCAGTCAAACTGAAGTGTCAGTGGATAACCAGACAGAAAATGTCCAGGATGATGTTGTGGAGGAGTTCAAGGAGGACACAGTCAAACCCAAAGTGAAGAAGAAAAAGAAACGAAACGAAGGTATGATTGGCTGTAATTTGTCTTAATTTTAATTGTTCTTTCATTTTTAGAATCGACATCAATATATCAGATTTGCAATATTTCCACAATTTCTAACATAACATGTCTAATATAGCTGCAGTGTGCTGTTTTTATTTATTCTTTTGGTTGCCACCACCATATTCTCTCAATATGTATATATATTGTGTGCATTAACATTATTATTTACAGATGTGATATTAATGTTGATTGTGTTTGTGCATTTCTGGTTGTAGTGATTGTTGAGGAGGAACAGGCAGAAGAGAAACGATCCTTTGACGACAGTCTGGTGCTGGGAGTTTATATCCACAGGACAGACAAGCTGAAGACAGACCTGATGGTGTCTCACCCCATGGTCAAAGTTCACGTGGTTGATGAGGTCACTGGACAGTATGTCAAGAAGGAGGACAGGTTTGGATTTCACTTGTATTGTTTTTGCCACTAAAACCAAAACCTGCTAGAACCATTTGGTTTATAATCTAAATACCAAATACTAGGGCTGTGCAAAAACATCGAATGCGATTTTCATGCGTATCTCGTCAGTAAAGCCGTTTCTGGTGATTAGTAGTAAATCTCCAGCACGTGCTTTCAGATGGAGCGGCATTTACTACACAGAAAAAAATCGCGGCAATGAATCGCCTGCAATTTTGAACGCGATTTTGTGTAGCTGGTCAGTGAACTTACGACTCTGTGTTGTAAATACCGCTCCATCTGAGAGCACGTGCTGGAGATTTACTACTAATCAGAAGAAGCGGCTAAAATCGCATTCGATTTTTTTGCCCAGCCCTACCAAAATACTATCTGATTTATTTTATTTGGTTCTCAGCCATCGTCATGTTTCTTCCTTCTATGAGCAAGAAAACATCGAGCACATCCTGCCCATCATAACTCAACCCTTTGACTTCAAGAAACACAAAAATACAGTTCCAGAATGGGAGGAACAGATCATCTTCAATGAGCGCTTTGGATATTTCCTTCAAGACGATGATGAGAGTCCACGTGTGATGCTGTTTTTTGAGGTTTGTGCACTTGGATAAGTTTAAAACTATATTTGCATTCTCGGAGCAAAGAATGGAATGACTAAAACACTTTGTGTTACAGATTCTGGATTTCATTAGTATGGAGGAAGCACGAACAAACGTCTCTGTTGACCGACATGAGAGGGGTTTCCGGAAGATTGCTTGGGCTTTTTTGAAGGTACCAGCTTTGATTTGACTTTAGTCTTCTTTGGTATAGTTGATCTGATGTTTGGTTATTTTGTATGTCAGTTTCATAGATTCCATGTAACTGTATCCTTCATAAGTTCTGGAGTAGATTCCAATTTGCTATTTCTTCTAGCTTGTAGGAACCAATGGTGTCTTGAACGTTGACACCAAACTGCGTCTACAACTTTACTGCCCTCCTCCACGGGCAAAGAAACTGCCACAAACAGTTGAAGTGTTCCAGTGGTGGTCAAAGTTCCCAAGAAACAAATACGCATCAACCCTCTACGTCACAGTGAAAGGCCTCAAACCACCAGAACATGTAGGGTCACTTTTTGAATTTAAAAACCACAGTGAAAAGACTAAAAACTGGTGCTTATTGAAGTTTGATTTGGACTGTTTGTTGAACAGGTGGACCCCAGTATCCGCTCCATGATGGCTCTCCAGCAGGAGCGCAGCAGCACCTCCTACAGTGAGCTCAATACTGAGATGACCAATAAAACCAGCACACAGATACTGGAGAGCAAATCAGAAATCATTAAGTGGAGCCGCATACCTGGACAGGTATAATTTTTTTGCTTTATAGTATAAAAATTAGGTGAGTCAGTAATCCTTTTGTTAGACCTAATATGTTTCTTATTGTTTGTTTAAACAGGTGTGCCGCATTCCGAATAAGCCAATGCACTCCTTCCGTGGAGGTCAGATGGGCTGTTTTACTCTAGGTTTTTCTCATGATGGACGCGCACTAGCAGCTGCATGTGCAGATAGAGATGCGTTTCCAATCATTAGTAAGTAATTTGTAGCTATACGTGTTGTTTTTGTGTGTACTGTATATATATATTAGTGCTGTCAAACGATTAATCTCGATTAATCGCATCCAAAATAAGTTTTTGTTTACATAATATATGTATGTGTACTGTATATATTTATTATGTATATATAAAGACACACACATACAGTATATATTTTGAAAATATTTACATGTATATACATTTATATATTTATATTATATATAAATATATCTAATATATAAACATATTTTTCTTAATAGTTGAAAAAAATAGTTTTGGGAAGTTAAAATTGTAACATGCTATACTTCGTCTAAAACTATTTTAAACAGAATTTTGTTTATTTATTTATTCATTTTTTGTCACTTCATATTAATTAAGAGAATAAATGGAATATTTGTATTTATCACACCAAATGGTATATTACCATTCATTACCATTTAAAATAAATTTGTTAAGGCAACTATGTATTAAATGTGGTGAAAAACTTGATGAAAAGCCTACAAGGAAAGGATGTGATGTGTGGTCAAGTATGGTGTCCCATACGAAATATATGCATGTATATAAAAAAATTCATATACATTTTAACCTAACATGAAAAAAAGTAACAAATGTTATGCATCAACTAATCATCAGTTTCTGCAAATACTGTATTCCTGTATGTAATTTAATGAAATGTCTTTATTTTTAGTATATGATATTCCATCTGGGAAAGTTCTGGCATCCTTTAATGGCCATCTGAGTGTGGTATATGATCTCTGCTGGTCCAGAGATGATAACGGACTATTAACTGCATCCTCTGATGGAACAGTAAGGTAAAAAAAAATTCCCTTTTTGCATATACAGAGCTTACCCCATAATATTATGCAACCTATAATTACACCACAAATATGAGAGAAAGTGTGAGCCATCATTTTTTGATTTCCTTTCTCAGAGTGTGGAACGTTGAACGACTGCAGAGTTTTGCTCATAAAACTCTTCCTCACCCTTCATTCGTGTACTGCGCCCAGTTCCACCCGCAAGCCCAGAGTCTGGTGGTGACGGGGGGTTACGACGGGGTGCTGCGTGTCTGGAATGTACATGTACAAGACGTGAACGGGCAACTTCTGCAAGAGTTTGATGGACACAAGACTTTCATCAACACGCTGTGTTTTGATCCAGAAGGTACAGAGGAAATTAACATATGCCATGCCTGTCTGGATGTGATGTTAAAGCTGTGATTCGAGACATCAGTGACACTTGCTTTGCTTAAAAGTGTCTGCTAAGTTGATCAATTTAAATGTAAATAAATGTAGTAATATGTTGGTCTTCACATAGGAAGCAAAATGTTTTCTGCGGACAATTCTGGCCTCATTATTGTGTGGGGAACCAAGGTGATGCCTGGGTCTCGCCGTGGACTGACCAGTCAATGGAGCATTGAGAGGGTAAATGCATTCTCAAATATTGCATAGAAGAGCTAAATAAATCACAATTTGAAATCACGATTTGAACTAATTTAATAATTTGCAAATGTAATATTTCTCTTCAGGAAATTAAAGAGGCAGATCTGAACGGAATATCCATCAACTCATTAGAGGTGCATCCAAACGGAAGACGACTTTTAATTCATGCCAAAGACAGTGTTTTAAGGGTCATGGATTTGAGAATGTAAGTATCTACCTTTTTATTAATATTTGAATATTTATTTAATACCATAATGTAATATTACTACATTTTGGCGAAAAATTTATTCATTATTCAAAATTAATAATTAATTAAGATAAATCATGTGCAGCAAGTCTATATATGTGTAGTCTCGCGTAGCAGCTGAAGGTCTGGAATCCATGGCAGCTTTCATTGGCCAAGGCCCGCCCATGAGGCCATTTGACCGACATGTCAACCAGCCAATCATAGTTCATTTCGTTTCAGCGTCACGTTTTATTTTAAAGATTCTATGCCGCGAACTTTAAATATTTCACATAATTTTGAGAATCCAGCGTTTAGTTGATCCTCATAAGCGCTTGTCGTCACAGTTGTAAACACGACGGCTTTCTTCTTTCGTGATGGGGTTTGGCGCGACGGTATCGACACACACGTCTCCTGGAAATCCTGTATAATTCAACCAATCCGATGACGACTTCGAAACTCCTGAAGTGTTTCCACTTTTGTGTGCCATATGCATCAGACGTTCAGCCAACGGTCCGTGGGTGTGACGTCTGAGGCTGAGACTAATATATGTGTATTAAGAGTAATTTGAGTCAATTTTACTTCCATGTTGACTTTTTAAAAAGCACATGAATCAGTGCATTTGTTGATAGTACCAGTAATTATAGGGAAATACTCAAATAACTTAAATAAATGCAAATATCAAATTAAAAACAAACACTTGTTTTACAGTCTTGCAGTGAAGAAATACATAGGTGCCACAAACTACAGGGAGCGAATCAACAGCACATTCACTCCCTGCGGAAGCTTCATCTTTTCAGGCAGTGAAGATGGACTGGCGTATGTGTGGAACTCTGAGACAGGTTTGGAGATTCTTTTGAGTCACTTTAGTATGAATACAAAGAAAAATCCAAGTGGAGACTGAACTGGGATATCTGTTGTGCAGGTGACCAGGTCGCCGTGTACTCTGAGCTGTGCTATACATCTGCGCTTCGAGCTGTAGTTTTCCACCCTCATGAGAACATGGTGGCCTTCTGTTCCTTCGGCCAAAACCAGCCCATCCATCTCTATCTGTATGACCGGAAGTGTGAGTCCTCTAAATGACTCAGAAATCCACTGATTCATTAGTATTTAGAAACACAAGTCATATGATAATTTTCTCTTAAAGATGAGTGTTTTGTGCATGTACGCAGTGGCTCAGATGGAGGTGGAGAGTTTGAGAGGCTTGAGCCGGTCAGATAATCTGGACAGTAAGACGGGCAGGAATTCATCAGAGGTCACGACCTTCCAGAACACTTCAGCCACCAGCATGGACCGATTCGCCAGCACAGCTCGTGTGTCTCTAAAGATGCAGCGGGTCAAACAGAAACTAGACTCTGTACTGGTAAACATGTTGATGATTATATTTAACTACATAAAAAAAAAGTTAATCAGGACAAACTTTGATGTTGGCTTGACAAAGCCTGACCAGAAAGTTTGAATCAGTTTTAAAAGCTTGAAGGTTTTTAGTTTGAATTAGTTTGAAGTTTTAAGGGCCAAAAATAGAAAGGCTGTTGCAAATTTAATTAAATTATAACTGATTATTATCAGCATTATAATTCAGTCAGTAATCTGTCAGCTATACTTTTTTCTTTCAGGAGCCCCATTGCAGTTCCCCAGGTGTGAATATGTATGAACAAGGCAAGTGATGTACATGATAATGTTTATTTGCAATGAATTTTGTTGTAAATTGACACAAATATATATATATATATATATATATATATATATATATACTGGGAAGGAGCCAAGAGGTGAATATATGTCTTTTGCACTTGGCTATAGAAGTTACACCTGTAAAATAGCTTTTAGAGTTTATTAAATTATGTTTATAGACACAAACAGTACTAGTTTTGGTTGAAGTAAAATTATTCTGTCTAAACCTGATTTATTGGAGTTGGCAGGTTCGGTTTAGTCCTTGAACTGATTATACAATGATTAAAACCATTTGCAATGAGATTGACATTATAATTTACTACAAGAGCAGCACTCATATTTTTATATATTCAAAATAGAAACCGTATCATATAGCATTCATACTGAAGCTCAGTCCTACATTGAGCTCTTGTTATTGTGGCTTCTTTCAGGGCCTGGCCTCGTATCTTCCTCCTCCATCTCTGCTGTCTCCTCACTCCAAACTACAGATGTCCTCATCACTCAGCGCTCAACTCATTCCACAGGCCACGCTCACCTCACACAGTAGTATGTTCTCTACATTATCCTTTATATTATGTAGGATAACTTGAGCATGCATTGTTTTGAAGAGCACATCTCAACACTACAGGGTAGAGAAGATTGAAAAATGTTAGTATGTATATTGAAAAGTTTAGTTTGTTTCTAAGGCACTTGAAATCATTAGGTCTTTAAATCGTTCTCTCCTCTCACAGGTAGTTACAGTCCTGCTGGGCAGCCCATTAGAAGAGCTCCATCCCTCAAACACCAGAAAGTAAGACAATGAGATCTGTTTTTAGTATTACACTACCATTCAAAAGTTAAGAAATGAATACTTTTATTCAGGAAGGACACATTAAATTGATCAAAAGTTACAGTAAAGACTTTTACATTGTTACAAAAGATTTCTATTTCAAATAAATGCTGTTATTTTGAACTTTCTATTCATCAAATTATCCTGAAAAAAAAATGTGTCATGGTTTCCACGAAACTATGCAGCAACACAATTGTTTTCAACATTGATAATAATAAGCAATGATTGTTGAGCAGCAAATCAGCATATTAGAATGATTTTTGAAGGATCATGACACTGAAGACTGAAGTAATGATGCTGAAAATTCACAGGAATAAATTAAATGTTAACATATATGAAAATTTGAAAAGTTATTTAAAATTCTAAAAATATTTCACAATATTACTGTTTTTACTGTATTTCTCATCAAATAAATGCAGGCTTGATTAGCATAAGAAAAGTTGTTTTCAATTATATTTTTGGATTTGTTTTTGTAGTTTTGGTTTGTTTAAGATTGTGTTCATGTCCGCAGAGTTTACTGGATTATGAATTCTCTCAACAAGCAGAGACAGACTTTGGGCAAATCCATCAAACGGTAAACTTTGTTTTATTATAATACATTACTATAAATGTGGAATTACTTGGAGTCAGTTAATGACCTCTTGTATTAAATGTTCTCTAGGTCGTGTCTTTATACGAGTACAGAGCCAATCGATCGGATGAGCTGTCGATACGCCGTGGTGATGTGATCCATGTGCTGTATAAAGACAATGACAGCTGGTGGTTTGGGCGACTGGTCAGTGGACAGGAAGGATACTTCCCAGCATCCTATGTGGCTGATGATGGTTTGTGAATAAGGTTTGATAACCAAAAGCACATGTATGATATTATATTGTCTAAATCCATGTGTATCTCCCACAGGGAGTTTTGATGACGAGCTCTCAAGAGCTTTAGAAGCACTGCCGTCAGCGTTAGATCAACCTGAAGGAGTCGAGCGTGCGACACCAGTCCAGGTAATGACACATTTTCATTTATTCCTCCCATAAGTTAGTGAAACGTCATAGTTTGACCCTTATGTTCTCTGTACCTGCAGCTGTCTGCAGCCATCAGTGCCTCTGGAGAGCTGAAGATCATCTCAGAGCTGGACACTGACCCTGAGGCGTCCTCCACCACGTATGAATTAACCACATCCGTCATCTGAGTACTTGCATTCTTGAGTACACATTGATATTCTTTTCTTCACAGAACAAAAAAGAAGAAGAAAAAGGTGAAGCGGAGTGAAGTTCCCTCTGATCTGCCTCGGGTCCCGTCCTCAGATCGTGAGATGTCTTCAGCATCTTCCAGAAGAAGGAGACCCCTCCCCAGACTAGGCCAAGCCAACGGTGCGTTTGAAGGTGAAGGACTGAACTAACGTGATTGAATCTGATTGCTAAGACTTACCTCTGTTATGAAGGAACTAAGGACATAGAAACAACGTGTTTCCAAAAGTGTTTTATGTGGATGAATTTTTTGTAGTTGGCCTTATTTTAAAATATATATATTTAGTCATTTTGATACTGATATTTGTATTACGTAGTTTTACAAGATATTTTTACTGTTTCTGTACAGTATTTTGTGTACTATTGTGTTATTTTCATTTTTAAACATTTCGTTAATTTAAATTAAAATTTTCAATATAACAGCAACAACTCCAGCAGTAATCATAATGACATATCTAATATGAATATATATTTTATTCACATATCACAGAAGGGAATCAACTATGGTATTTATTTAGCACCAGAGTTAAATATGCAGTTGATTAAACCCTTTAACTGTCACCCGTCCCCTCTGTGGGACGCCTAAGTTTACTTCACTATATTACAATTAAATCCTAATCTAATCATGACAAACTATATATTGTT
>NW_015632714.1:12269-14009 GCF_001515625.1 Sinocyclocheilus rhinocerous
AATATCATGTTACAAAATGTTTTCGTTCATGAATTATAAAAATTTAAGTTTGGATCGTGCACTTTCACATCTATGTTCAAACATGTGTGTGACAGTTAAGGGGTTAAATATATATATATGCATTTCTGTATCACAAATTAATGCAAGATTTTAAAATGTTCCGATATTAAACAAGTAATTGCATATATTGTCATGTAAAAGAGTAAACAATTTCTGCAGTGTTGAAATGGTCAATATTTATGCAACAGCTCCAAAGAACCGAAGGGTCTCATTGCTATGAAAATACTGTAATGCACATTGTAAAAATGTATTTTGTAAAACTGTACATTTGTAGAAGTTGTTTCCATCAGGAATATGGCAATAATTTGTAAATCTGTAAAAGCAGTTACAATGGGGCCAGTCACAAACTAGGGCTAGATGGGTAATCTGTGTTACGTAATATTAAAATACAAATCCCACATTCTTGCACTAGTCCAAAAGATTTCTGAAACCTCAACAAGACTTCAGAAATAATCCAGTGTACTGTACCGAAAGACATACTGTATATGAGGTAATTAATTATTATATACACACAAGGAACTCTTAAGGATTTCAATTTACTTCAAAAATGTACACCCATTTTTTTTTTTAGAATGGATGATATTACATCTCATGTTAATCAAAGTTACTAAACACAATAAATAAGCCCTAATAAGTCAAAAAAATAAACGCTGTTAAGTGTTTATCAGAAAAGGCACATCTGAGATCTGTTTAGTGTACACGTCATCTTGTTCCTATTATGTTTTACTTCTCTCTTAATTCAATCTTCTTACAGGACTTTTGCATTTTCATTGTAAATGTTCACTGAACTCCTACGTAAAGGTTCAATTAATCTTGAAATAATACATGTATGACATCTTTGTTGTTAAACTGACCTTCTCTGCGTTCTTTATTTGTTATCCGTCAATCATATCCCACATCACCTGTCTTTGGCAGCAATATGATTAGGTTTGTTCTTCCATTTAAAAGCTTGCAGGGGCTTATTTCAGCTGATGTCAACCCTGAGATGATCTGTCTTAGGGAGAAGAGGGGATTTTTCTCCTTGAGATGATGACACGTCAGTCCTGCTGGCCTTTTGTGACCTGAAACACATAAAAAATGATCATGCATAATCAACGGTTTCCTATGACTATTTTCTGATTATACCCCTTTTACCAACTTAAGAAATACTTCACAGAATGAATGATTCAAATATTTATATATTTATAATATTATTTAATTTTAATGAATATCTACCATATTGCTGAATAAAGTAATACAAATATTTAAAAAAAACTGCTTACTTCTTTTGTATGTCCTCTATTGTGAAATATATTACTTGTAGTAAGGCCTAAAGAATGTTTGGGTAAACAAGTCAATAAATTAATATTTATCATCAAAGTACATACAAAACTTACGGAGCCCCGCCGCACATGACATGCAAGAAAAAATAAATAAATTGTGTGCACGATTTACTAATTCGTTCCCTCGATGTACTAAAACGTGCACACGATTAGTATTTCGTTCCCTCAATTTGCTAAATCGTGCACACAATTTACTAATTCGTTCTCACGATTTAGCAAATCGAGGGAACGAAATAGTAAATCGTGTGCACAATTTATAAATCGAGGGAACGAATTAGTAAATCGTGCACACGATTTATCCTACTATTTTTTTCCTGCATGCCATGGCTCCGTAAATTATAAATCGAGGGAATAAATT
>NW_015632714.1:14052-33667 GCF_001515625.1 Sinocyclocheilus rhinocerous
TGGAGGATGAGGACTGTTTCCTGATCCTGGTAGACTACAATGCCGGCTGTTCTGACTCACAGATTGTAAGTACGTTTTTTATATTTAAAGGATTTGCCACTGATGATTCAAACGCAAGTTTTGAGCAGTGTAGAGTAGTGCTTGTTGTTTGTCGTTTCTCCGATCACAAATGCAGACATGGTTTTGTTTACGCGGCGCGATGCAACGCGTAAAAATACAGTATAAGTCATTATAATCCGTATTTATGTCCCCACTGGATGCAACAAATGCCTCGTTTATAATGGGTTTTAATGTTTTTGTCTCGGACAAGGACAGAACATCACAGTATGGTAAGGGGCGTAACATTTCCGTCACACGCTTGAGGTATTCGGCCAATCACAACGCACTGGATAGCTGGCCAATCAGAGCACACCTCGCTTTTCAGACCGATGAGCTTTGTAAAAATCGACGCATTTCAGAAAGGCGGGGCATAGAGGAGAAACAATAATGTACAGTATAATGTGTACAATAATGTGTTTTTTGAACTTTAAACCGCATAAACACATTTCATTACACCAAATACACAAAATAATGTTCTTTTTAGCAACATCATATGACCCCTTTAAGAAAATGCATATCTATTATAAAAATGGCCTGTTACGCTTTTATTTGGAAATTTATTTTTCTTACAGCGAGAAAGGCGAGTGCGCCTTGAACTCCTGCGCTCCATTCAAAGTTGAGTGCTTGTGTGATGTATCCTCCAATAGTTGGCCCAAAGAACATCCTTCAACATGAAAAAGATGATTCAGGTTTCATGATGGGGAAATTCTAAAGTATATTCTTGAATACTGCATGTAAACTTTATTTTCATACACACCCAGCAGACCAGACTGCAGAGAACAAGCCTGACACCAACCCCAGTGTACTCATGCCCTCCTCAAAGCCATTTTCACTGCAATACGAGGAACATGTGCGTCAAAACATGTTTATATTTTGTAGAGGTTTGTATTGTTGTATTTTACTCAGTTTCAGGGTTAACTGCATTTATTCAAACCATTTCAGGAATTTAGTGTGACATAACTGAGTGAATTACAGACACAGTAACCTGTTAAATGGCCTAACATAAAATGTGACTCAGTGCTGAGTGGGAGAACTAGGATTTGTACGATGATGCATTTGCCTCACTGTGCACAAGCGATCATCTCAGCAAAGGTGGGGATACAGCTCATACAGAGAGAAAAGCCCACCACGATCAGCATGAGGACGGTGAGCCAGAGCTGACTGAACACACAAAAACATTTCGCCGATTAGTGACAGATTTGTGCTTTAATGTAACAAACAGCAAAAGCTGAGGAATTGGCATTCAAAAAGTTAGAAATGAATGTTTCACCTTCTAATATGGAAAACAGGAAGTGGGCCGAGGAAACAGAAGCTCACCGCTGTGGCCATTCCTCCAACCACCATCATCCATTTCCTAATTGACTGCACCAAGAATCATTTTACAGCCACAGATGAAATTATTTCTTAATAAATAAAATTTTATTTATGCTTATGTCAAAAAAAAAAAAAAACATTTCCAAAAACTAAAAATGGAAGAAAAAAAAGGAAAAAAAAATATATATATACATATATAAATCAAATAATATAAAAACATAATGATAAAAATCATAAAAATGTTAAATTAAAAATGAAACATCTTAAAAATATAAATACAATTAATTAATATATATAAATAAATACATAAATAGGTAACAATAAAGCCTCAAATGTCATTAGGAATTTCAAAAATGTCATTTTTTATCAGAATTTTCAATTGTCACTGTAAAAATGTTGATAACTGTTTAAATATTGACTTACAGGATATTTATCACTGATCACACCAAAGATGGGTGATGCCGCCCCATATGGCAGTGAAAGTCCAATCATGAGCAGCCCCACCGAACCAGCACTGAGATTAAGCTGTTCACAAAAAATACATACAGAGATGTTTTATATTATTATATAGAATGAGAACCTTTACATTAACATTTACAGCAGTATTTTGGAATGAAGAGTTTAGAACATTTTCCCTGATTTGAAACTTTGGTGAGTTTACACGTAGTCTATATGTTTAAGCACAAAATATTTTATATATATGTTATATATTTTTACATATATATATATACATGTTTCAGTGTAGTTTCTAAATCTTCATAACCTTTTCTATGGCAAATATGGACAGTGTTGCATCCAGGAAGCCAAGTCCTGAACTCAACGTGAACACCACGAAGCAGATGAGAAGGATCTTTATTCTGGTACACAATCTGAGGAAGGAATTCTGGGAAGAAGGAACAGCATCTATATTGGAATGAAATAAACACACATGTCTATCTCCATGGCTGGAGGGCAAACAATAACAAAAGCAGACACAGGGCAATCAAATCCTTGTGACATGACTTAACTAGGAGTATGCCAAATGGAATAAGCTTAAATTAAATTAATAAAGACATGTAATATTTAACCAGCATGAAGTCCGCACTAACCAAAGCTTGGTAAAATCCACAAATTAAGAGGCACTGTCGCAAACAGAAGACATCCTGTGAAAACGAATGGGATTTCATATCCAAATGACTGATAGAGCCAGCCGCCCAACGGAGGCCCCAATATCAGGCCAAGACCTGTAAAAATCTCCATGAAGCCCTGAGAGAATGAGATATCACTATTGAGACACATTTAACATTATAGCACACTTGTGTAAATATTAAAAACATAAGAACGGTTCTGTGTATATGCCCCGACCGTGAGAACCCAAACAACCAGACAGACTGAATAACTGAATTTAAAGATAATTCTCTTGAGAAACAGCACATCTTTTGTGACGTGCAATAGTGCTTCCTTTGTCACTTTACTCCAAAACACCATTACTGCACTGAAAAACAAGCACTGACTACAACTCACCAAAACAGTCGCTATGTTGTCGGGGAAAACTTTTCCTGAAACTGCAAAAGATGATGTAACGGCGGCGGAAAAGCCAATTGCATTTATGCACCGTGTGATAAAACAGAGCACGATGAAAACTGTCCCATCAGACACTTGGTCAAGAAATCTGCAGAAGAAACAATATCATTAATGATGAAATAGTACAAATTCTCACCCATGAGTGTTACATGAGTCACCAGCATTTTTCATCCGATTTTCCATAAGAGTAAAGTCATTTGATCAACATTTAGGCATAATCCAGCATGCAAATAACCTGAAAGTTAATAGACAGACTAAAAGACACAAAATACTACACTTAAAACACAATAAAACATCACAGATTCACTGACCCGAAGAGTACAGTGCATCCGCTCGATACGAACAACCCTGCCACAATCATAAACTTGGCTCCTATCTGGACAATCTGAAACAGAGGTCAAATGCACTGATATAGTGTGTGCAATCCATAATGGAAAACTGTTGAAAGCTGTTGTGTATCTTCTGAAATAATGATTCACTTACATATTTACCAAGTATCAATGAGCCCACCAAAGTGCATAATGCATAGATTCCGAATATTAAACCAATCATAGCTTGACTGACACCTTTCTTCTTTGCCTAGAGAGAATGAGTCAGATTGAAATTAATTCTTATCCTACTGTAGCATGGTTTAAGAAACTTTACATGCCCTAAGCACAGTACTTAGAACAAATTCTATTCCATATTGTTGATCATACAAATCATATTATATAAAATATCATCTTTGTACCTCATTTGGGAAAAATGGTCCCAGAATGGAGTAACAGATCATTGAACTGAAGTTTATGGAGGCCATTGCAATAAGTGTTAATATCTGTTGTCTGGACATTTTAGTGGCTGGAGCCTCTGGTGTTGAAGAATCACCTATATGAAGTTAACATGCATTCACTGATCCGTAAAGAAACGATGTAAAATGCTCGAGAATAATTCGTTGTCATTGGCAAACGCGCTAAAAGTTCAAAACTCATTAAAGATTCAAAACGTTGCTAAATGCTAAACACTCATTAACAACCACTCGTTTAAATGTATCTACATACCTATATCTTCGTCGATATCCATTGTCAAGTCTCTGAGATCTTTCACCGCGTGCTTAACCTGTCAGCTGGGAAACTCAACAGTCGATGGTCTCCGATTCTCAAAAGAATCATTCTTTTGAACTGAATCTTTTCAATGTTCGGTCGAACCGATTCGCAAAGCGCGGATCACTCAGCTGTGTTTAGGAATAAAACCTGTAACAATATTGGAAATTATTGACATTTTTCTTAATACTGGAAACATTACAGAACTGCTCAGTCATTAATTTCCAGTGTGAACAATGTTTGAGCAATAAAAACAACATTTAATGCAATTTTAATAGCCTAATACAGAACAGTGATTTCAAAATAAACTAATTAATAGAGTTAAAAGTTAAATCCTAAAAAGTGAGTCGGTTTAAAAAACAGGATCATTGACACGAACCATGTGAACGAACCGATTCGCTAACATGAATCAAACTCAAGATTCCAACAAGGACTAGTAGGAAGCACGATGCGAACATTAGTGCGCCGTTTAGAGGTCAGTGCAGTAACAAAATCTCAAAAAGCATGTTTATCACAGCTTTTCAAACCTGTGATTTTCTCACTGAGGCAGGTGTGAATTAAATACTATTATGTCCAAAAACTTGATTGAGATTATTGTACAGCATCAATAATCAACACAGATTTCATCAAACTATTTAGATTTTATTTCATGACTTTAAGCCTACTCTGCAAAGACATTCTAATGCTTTTCCAAGACACCCTTGAATTACATTTTGTAAATGTACATTAGAATAATTAAGCAATAAAGCACAGTTAAAGCCTCACATTCCACATCATTTAATCTGGGCCTGAATATCCCAGTACAAAGTGGCTAAAAATAACTGCAACTGCAAATCATCAAAGCACACAACATCAAGAATAATCAAGAAGTGCTTAAAACGTCAACCATATCACTACCCCACTCTGAACCACTGTTTGGCTTACAACAAAAATGTGATTAAAATTGATGAAATTACTGGAAAACATCAGAAACTAAGCAACAACAAACAAATCAATTAGCTGATTTGCCATAAGAACACACAAATATTGATGCAGAATATTAAACATGAAATATTTGAAACCAAATATTAAATATAATTATTAAAAGATGTCCCTTTACATAAATCAAACTAAGCAATTTAGGTTTACTATTTAACTTAGGAATGAGAAAAACTCCTACTTATCAACTTTTGATTTCATTTAGATTCCGTTCATTGCATAATATACAGTGTGTTAAGTTTGATTTATATAGTGATATAAGAAATTTTTGGCTAAATGAATGCATACTATAGTTCGTGCTAAAGTGTCATGGACGATATGAGTACATTTTCAGGTACATCTAACTACAGCACTTTTCTGTCATGTCACTTACATGACAATATAATTAAAAATTGTTCAAACTTTTCTGTTACTGTTAACATTAAAAAGCAAATATTCATTCAAAAAGGACATTACTGAGATACTGCAATAACACAGTGTGCAAATGATGCAATATAACATAAGACATTTTGTGAAAAAAAAGTTAAATTTAAAGTTAAATTGATTTTTAAACCATAAAAATGCATTCATTATAATGGCACAATTGGGAAAATATGATTATAACTTGAATATACTATCTCTGTTTCACTTCATGGAAGTGAGTCACGGGATGAGAACATTCAAACATAACTTGTTTTTTCCTCTCTAGATTTTCATTGGTTACTGACCACAGACAATAGTCAAAATCTGTCACTTTACAATGATTATACATAGGAAATCCAAATTTGGCACATAAATCTCTGGTACAAACATAAAAGGAGGTGGGGTATTCAGAGGGGGAAAAAAAGAAACAAAGCCCACAGTCTAAGATTCACCTTTAGTAATTATCTTTATATTTAAATCACACCATTATATGCTAATGAAATACATGGAAAAAAATCAATGAAAGTGAATTAATAAATAAAACAATATTCCATCAATACACAAATATTAACTTTTTTCAGATGTATACCAACCACCTTTTAGGTGGAACCTTAAATCAGCTTGTACCTTTGTTAACAAAAAGGTACTTTAAAGCACTACATCTATTTTCGGACCACCTGTCTACGTCTTGTGTACGCTCTGCCTGAGAGTGACCAGATCTCTCGCCTACTAACCGGCATTGTACAGACGTTATGGCAGCAGAGAATGTAATATTTCTCACAATCTGCAATTAACAATAAACTCTTTTTTCAGTCCATCTGTTCTCAAGGACAAGATTGCTGGAGAGGTTTTTTATTTAAGTCTCTGAGTTACATTGGCCAAGGCCACAGCAAATGCCTGTACTGCTGAGAATGGATACTGAAAATCCAGGATATATGCATTGCCATCGATTCTGCCAAACTGCATTACCTGTAATAGAGAATTATGGGGTTAGATGCAGGGTAATGGTTGCAGGGTAGATGTTTATTACTCAAAGCCAGTGGTTTTCTATGTCTCCCTTAACTGACACGCACAGTTCAAATCATGGAGCTCTCTCCTAATGAGCTGGTGATCTGAATCAGATGTGTGAAATAAGGGAGACATGCAAAATGTGCAGAGCAAGGGGTCCCTAGGACCAGGATTAAGAACCACTGCTCAAAGCTACTGAATATGTATGGTGCATATTTGTTAAAGGTGTAATTTCTTTGCCCCTAGTGTCACAAAATGGAACTGCACAAATATTATTTTCAAACTGGTTTCTCAAATAAATAAAATTGCTTACCTGGCGTCCATCAAGCTCAATCTGAAAGTTTTTGGCTGACTCCTGTGTCACCCGTCCTCCAAAGTCAAGCTGGTAAACCTGGGTGGCTTCATTCCACAATGGCTGCTTGTTGGCCATGACATAGACAAAGCCTTGGCTGCCAAGACTACGATCCTCTCTCTCGTTAGCTTTACGACACTTGATTTCCTCAAGTTCGTTTGCTGTACGCAGATTGCGTTTGCTCTTCCATCCTTTCTTGCTGCTCTGGCTTTGGTTCATCAACTCGTCACTACTGATGAAGAGTTCAGGCTCACTCTCGGAGCTGTCCTGGAACTCATTGGAGGTTCTACTCAGTTTCTTGGCCTTGTTCAATGGCTCTTTCTGCCCTTTAGGTTTCTTCTTTTCCCTGCTGCCAAGTCTTGGGCTGGAGATCAGGGAATTGAAGTCAGAGAGTGTGCGATTCTCTTTTTTGGATTTCCCTTCAGAAACTCCAGACATATTGGCCTCTTCTGCCCTGCTGTCAAGCCTCTTACGTGTCTTCTTGCTGAACCTCTCTGCTCCTTGTGGACTCTCATTGAGAGAGGACTGATCCTGAAAGCTCTCCCCAGATTCCGCAACCACCTCAGAGGTGCTCTGATGGTTCAAGAGCTCGACGGGTGGAGGAGGAGGAGGAAGAGGAGGTGGTGGGGGAGGTGGAGGTGGAGAGAGAACCGACTTCTCCAGAGCCTGATGGGTCTTACTGGGCAGTGTGGCGGAATGGTCTGGCATGGGAGGACAAGTGCTGTATGTGCTCCAAGGATGCAAGCTCATTGGATGCAGCTGAAGGTTGCTGCATGAGCTAGTCCCTGGGTACATGGGAGGCAGAGTGCAACAACCTAGATTGGTCAAATTTGCAGGATAACCTGGGGGTGGGACTAAAGTTGAGTCTGGTTGGCTGAAAGGGCTAGATGTTACCATGTCACTGGGGCCACATGATTGTGCAGGACTCTGCAAAGGCTGTAGTTGAGGTCCACCATGCCCTACAACTGATGGGAAGGGTGAAAGGGATAACTGATAGGCTGAAGGAAGGGTCATAGAACTGGGACTGGGGGGAGGCTTTGTTGAAAGGACAAAAGGTAGTCGGGTCATGTCTAAGTGCTGTGGTTGGCTAAGTAAAAATGGTGGTGGCTTATGTGGTGGTCCTGGAGGTCGAGGCAATAAATTTTGCTCTTGAGGTATCCAGAGTTGTTCTGCTGCAGGAGAGTCCCATTGATAAGGTGGAGGCCGTTTGACTGTCAAATTGACATCAAGTGTTAAATGCCGCACTGACTTTTCAAGATGGCACTGCTGACTTAGTGTCTCGTCTTCCGTAAAGGCAGAGTTCACATAGACAGTTCTGTCTCTACTGTTGTCAATGGGACTCAGGAGATTATAGGAGGACTGGGAGGCTAATGGCGAGGCACTTTTGGAGTGCACAATTATCGTGCTGTGTTGAACCCCTTTTCCAGGTGGAAAGTCTTGCCTCACCACAGTTCCTCCAGCAATTCCACTGCTGTTGGTGCCGCCACCAGTGACACTTACACTAGTGCTGCAGCTATTACTGCTACACTGAGTGCATGTATACAAAGCAGTAGGTATCCTTGGCTGATAGGAGAGCGTGAGGGAACCGTTCATTTTGGATTTAGTTGGTAGAGTCCTCACTGTATCCACCATTTGAGAAACCTTCAGGGTCGGTTCCCTGCGATCACGGCGCAAAGTGGCATGAATCAAACTGCTGTCAATCCTTTGCGTGGGACTTCTGATTGTGTTCATTTGGCTAGACGTGTCAGGATAAGGTGGTGGGTCTCCGCTTGGTATGGAATATCTAGGCACTGAGAGGCGACTAAGAGTTGCTGAGCTGTATGGCAACTGGACCTTCTTGTTCTCAGATGAAGTTACTTTCAATGTGGCGGAGCTGCCCATTCCTTGCATCCCATAGGCATTTTGGTTCCTTAAAAGGCGTCTCCTTGGGCGACACACCTCTTCGACATTTCCGCTGCTGTCAAAAGTAGTGATTCTTTCATAGCCTAGTGGAGTTGGGTACTGGAGGCTAATTGGGTTAAGAGAGAATTCATCCTTAGTTAAACATGGATCTGTTGACAGTGTAGTGCCATTCTCATTGCTAACAAGAAGACCAGGAGGGGCCGTAGTGGGTGCGGCAGCTGCAGCAGATACCACTGTACCTGGGTAAGGTGGTGGAGGGTTTACTTTGCGCATCTGTATCTCAATGGTGTCAGTTTCAATAAATAACTGTGGTCGTGAGGGAATCTTCAGAGGGAGAACTTGTTCTCCTCTGTCTGGAGGCTGGTCTGGATGAGGAATTTGAGGCATTAGCTGTAACTGATGCAGGGATAGAGTAGCATACCCTGAAGGTGGATGTTGAAGGGACATTTGTATTTTAAGCTGCTGCTGCATTTGCTGATGCTGTCTTTGCATATGTTGATGCTGCAGCTGTATTTGTTGATGCTGCTGTTGAAGTTGTTGCTGCTGCTGTTTCATTTCTTGTATTTGCTGTCGAATTTGTTGCTGCTGTTGTTGCATCTGTTGCTGCTGCTGCTGAATTTGCTCATGCTGAATCTGCAACTGGTGCTGTTGCTGTTGGAATTGTTGTTGATGCTGTTGATGAATTTGTTGTTGATGCTGCTGCACTTGCTGCTGAATCTGTTGTTGCTGCTGTTGCAGTTGCTGCTGTTGCATTTGCTGCTGATGCAGTTGCTGTTGATGTTGTTGCAACTGTTGTTGATGCTGCTGTTGCAGTTGTTGATGCTGTTGTTGCAGTTGCTGATGATGCTGCTGTTGCAGTTGTTGTTGATGCTGCTGTTGCAGTTGCTGTTGATGCTGCTGTTGCAGTTGCTGTTGATGCTGCTGTTGCAGTTGTTGATGCTGCTGCGTTTGCAGTTGCTGCTGATGTTGCATGTGTTGCTGCTGCAGTGACTGTTGATGCAGCTGCTGTGATTGATGTTGCAATTTCAGATGATGCTGCTGTGGTTGTAATTGCAGTTGATGTTTAGATTGTTGATGGACTTGTTGCTGCTGTTGTTGTTGACATTGTTGGTTGGGTTGTTGTGGCAGATGATGTGGAGGAGGAGGAAGAGTTCCACTTAGGATGTTACTCATTTCCAGTCCTCTGAAAATCACCTGTCCAGGGTTGGAATATCTGGTTGGCACAGTGTACTGTGCTGTCACAGTGTTGATGCTGCTGTTGCAGTTGTTGATGCTGCTGCGTTTGCAGTTGCTGCTGATGTTGCATGTGTTGCTGCTGCAGTGACTGTTGATGCAGCTGCTGTGATTGATGTTGCAATTTCAGATGATGCTGCTGTGGTTGTAATTGCAGTTGATGTTTAGATTGTTGATGGACTTGTTGCTGCTGTTGTTGTTGACATTGTTGGTTGGGTTGTTGTGGCAGATGATGTGGAGGAGGAGGAAGAGTTCCACTCAGGATATTACTCATTTCCAGTCCACTGAAAATCACCTGTCCATGGTTGGAATATCTGGTTGGCACAGTGTACTGTGCTGTCACAGTGTCCTGACTGTGCTCAGATACTGTTGCATTAGCCGCTGCTGCTGTTGCTGCTGCAGCTGCTGCTGCTGCTGCAGTGGCAGTGGGATTGGTAAGGACATCAAGCTGAATATTCTGGTTGGCTAGGAGAGACTGCACTAAGCCTATACTCTGCGTAGGTGACATGGCTTGAGCAGGGCTGTGAATTGGAGCAATGGGGATATTAACTGTGCAAGGAGGATTGTCGGCTGACACTCCTGAGGGTCCCATAACTAGAAATAAGCAAGAACATCTTGAGATTTCTTTCTTGTTTTAGTTAAGCTATACAGAGACAAAATGTACAAAAATGTTCCACTGATGCTTACCAGGTAAATCATCTTCATCTTCACTGAACACATTGGGATTAAAGACTGGCAGACTCATGAAGTCCAGGGATATTTTACGCACCTCAGGCAAATAAATGGTCATCTGACGAGGTTGCAGGTGCAGCAAACTAGTTTTATAAATAACTGGAACACCATGTCAAGACATATTTTAAAAACATTAAGAATATTATTTAAAATAATAATGCGAACCTTTTTGAATATAAAACCTGATAACATACCTGCTCCCAAGTTAGCTGGCAAAAATGAGGCAAGGCCTACAATCTTAAACTTTGTTCCCCAAATGTTAGAGGTGACCTGGGCCAAGTAATTATGCTGCAAAGCAAATTAAGTGATAGCTATAGAAAATATTCAAGGTCATAGTCGGTTTACTGTCATTTCTCTTCAGCAAAGCAGGAGTTTAAAGAAAATGAGGTGTCTGCTAAAGTCATGCTGCAGTAAATGTGACAAATGTCTCACTCAGTATCAAGCAGACAGAGGTGATAAATACAAACACTTCCCATATTAATTCTAGGCAAGTAGATTAATATAAAATTATTGCCAAAATTAGCTTGCAAATAAGATGTTAAGTACCTCACTAAAGCCATCAACTGGAAATTCTCTTCGAGTAAGACTCGGAGACCGAACTGAAGGCTTCTTTGGTAATCTAGGAGACCTAGACATTTCTTGAGATGTTTGGGCAAGTTTAGGAGACTTTCTTGATTCCATATTAATTCTAGAGAATAAAACAAATGTGAAATTTAACTTGCTATCAAGTTAAAAGTTGTTTTTTTGTACAGAAATTTACTGTATTGTGTTTTGTCAAGGTTGTGATGGAACAAACATTTCTCAAAAGAAATGAAAACAAAAGTTTTAGGCACCCTGTAATGTTGTGTGAATTTTATATTCAACAGTACCTTATATGTTTAGAGTACCTAGGAAGCTTAGGAGACCTGTTTCCTCTAGAAAGTTTGGGCGACTTTCGCCCAACCCACTCATCGCTCAACTCAATATCGCTTGAGTCTGAGCAGTTACAGCTGTCAGTCATATAGGAGATCATCCCATTTACGCAGACCTCATCTGAAAGACAAGATTAGATCAAATTAAAGACCAGCTTTTAAAGACCAGCAAATTAAAGACCAATGCATTTACTCATTAAGCTTGAGTTTAAAGTGTACATGATCAGCAACAGTGCATATAGCAGTACCTGCTTTACCATCCATTTTTGGATCCATAATGACAAACTCCGGTCGCAGTTTGCTGATGCGTCGACCCTTGAGAATAGGCACCAAACCTCCCAGGTGTTCCAGATAGAGGGTATAACAGGGGCCTCCTGCTTCTGGATTCTCCTCTGAACGTTTCATAGTGCAGTGCAAGCGTTCATTCCCTGCTGTCGGATAGCTCACAAAGTCTCGGATGTTATTCGGATCAGGGATTGGTGGCTGGTGAGATGTAAAAGATTATGCACTAAGTTCAATGCATACATTAGCATACATCAAAAACTTCACTTGCTTCTTTTGTACCTTGATAGTTGGAATGAAAGCAGTGGTAACATAGGAACAGAGGAGTGAAGGCATGTTCAGTTTTCCCACATCTCTCTCCTCTTTAAGAGCACTGGCAATGCCCTGCTGACACAGAAGCTGCAGGCTGGCCACACGGTGCTCCACACGCACTACATGCAGGGCTGGTCCACAGGCCAGAAACAGACGTGAGTCCCTGTGACCCCAGCAAATCGTGGTGATGGGCCTCTAAAATAAAAAGATATTTAGATTACATATAGTTTACTTATTATTTAATGCAGGATGTTTTTTATATCAGTGGTTCTCATGTGGTGAGACATAACATAAAATGGGTTGCAGTACTGTTCTGAGACAGCAAGGGGTTTAACTTAAATGATTTAACATCATTTAAACTGTTAAATGATGACTGGTTACAGCTCACTTGGGCTGGAGTTTCTAAAGTGTATATATGTTCCCCTTGGACATTGTAAAACTTGACAAGGGCGTTCCTCATTAAAGAGGCACAGGCTGAGTCAGCGGGCAGGCCGTGTCTCTCCATCCCGGCCACTGCCAGCAGGTCTCCCTGAGAGCACCATTGTACCTCCACATCTGAAAAAACACAAGTCTGTCCAGTCAGATTACAGTACGATGTGTGGCTCTGTCACAGAGAATCAACAGGATTTTGGGTTATTTTTACTGAATTACTCTGTAGGCGTAACCAGAAGTTCCTAAACCATGAAAAACCTTGTTACTATAACATGTAATCAACACCATGCCACAGATGCTCATGATGTTAAAAATAACTTGGAATATTCTATTAATAACCATCATGTGGCAGTTATAAAACACGTACTTGGTAATTTATTTATTGCAAAAACAACACTGTTTTACCTTTCAGTCCTGAGCGTATAATGTTAGGTGAAAGGTCATCATAGTTGTTCATCAAACTAATGTCTCCTGATATGAAGCTGACCGTGAGCAGTGGTTTGAGATTTTGCACTTGAAAGGAAACATGGTTTTATAGTTAATAACATTCAGAAAGTCAAATACACATCACTGCCTTGCAAAGATCCATAAAAATGTCTTTGCATAAAAATTTTGTATATGTTTAAGAATAAAGATCCAAAGTAGATTTTTATGGTTCTTTAGAAAACACTCTATGTACTGGTACTTGGAAAAACACAATAAGGCTTCACTTTTCTTTCATTAATGGATGATGCATGCAATGCACTGGTCTTAAAAACCTATTATGTAATCTCAAAAGTTTGTAATCGCCAAGAAACTAAAAAATACGGTGAAAAAATGACTTTTTAAAAAAAGGCTTTTTATTTAGCTTTTTATATATACAAGTGAAGTATGTCCAACTTCATCTGCATACATACAGAATAGTCACTCAGCGCAATATACTGCAGTATATAGCATATTTCAACTAACTGATTGCTTGTATAATCATAAAATTATATTATCGTCCAGTGCTAATCTGCTAAATGTGCCTATGAGGCATGAAGATAAGATATTATCAACATCACGCTTGCTGTAGAGCTGCATTGAAACAATGTGTATTGTGAAAAGTGCTAAACAAATAAATTTGACTTTATTTAAGAGTATAAAGTACCTTGAGCTGGAGTAGGGTCATCAGAGTCTGTATCGCTCTCAGTGCTGTCCTCCACCAGGAAGTTTGGGCAGTTCCAGGACATGCTGACTATGCCATCTGACTCATGCAGAAGAACATGGGCAAGCATACGGCCGTGGCAGTCCATCACTATGACTTGCCCGTCTGCTGTTCCAAAAAGCACCTAGGGAGATTAAATGAATGCAAACACCAAGTTAGGGAAACTCAGGCATCGGTCCAAAGGCAGCGGTCCAAGTCATTTCATCATTTGCAAACAACCTGTTGACAACAAATGCACTTTTCCCTCAGTTTGATGAGGCCACAGCAAAGAGTTACCTGCTGGTCATCAGGGGTCCAGATTCCACAGGTGATCTGGCTCTCCAGATTGATCTCAGACGACCAGTGTCTCTGACCGCTCACTGAACCCACCAGGACAAAACCATCCCTGTAGGCGATTAAGGCCTGTGTACCATCATGTGACCAGGTGAAGTCACTGACCTAGATGACAAACCACTAGTTCATTGAGCAGTTCATGTTAGAATAATAATTGCTTTTCATGGTCTTGATTGTATTAGAAAAGGGCCAGAGTTGAAAAGTTTTATTAAAAGACAAATGATCTTTTCTGATTCTGATTTTGAATTTATATTAAGAATTTACTAATTAACTACATTCTGTTTTATAACTAAAAGCGATTTTGAACAATAATCTCCAATGATGAATAACATGAGAAAGTGGCATGGAAAAAGGAAATAATTGAATCATTATATCATACTTTATTTACATTGTCTTACTATAAATCCTACTGTATAATTTTTGAGATACAAATTTCTAAGATCTCTAAATTATCAACAACTAAACTTCTGAAAAACCTGTTGTAAACAATCTACTACATGCCTTTTTTCATTTGATTGATAGTTTGTCGAGTAGGAGCTATATATTGTCATATCATATTATATGTGACCCTGGACCACAAAACCAGTCATAAGGGTCAATTTTCGAAATTGAGATTTATACATAATCTGAAAGCTGAATAAATAATCTTTCCATTGATGTATGGTTTGTTAGGATATGACACTATTAGGCTGAGATACAACTATTTGAAAATCTGGAATCTGAGGGTGCAAAAAAATCTAAATATTGAGAAAATCGCCTTTAAAGTTGTCCAGATGAAGTTCTTAGCAATGCATATTACTAATCAAAAATTAAGTTTTAATATATTGACGGTAGGAAATTTACAAAATATCTTCATGGAACATGATCTTTACTTAATATCCTAATGATTTTTGGCATAAAAAAAATCAATAATTTCAATGTATCAATCAATAAAATCAATGTATTTTTGGCTATTGCTACAAATATACCCCAGCGACTCAAGACTGGTTTTGTGCTCCAGGGTCACATATGAGCTATTAAAGCCTGATGCATCAAATATCATACTTAAAAAAACTTTTTGTTTTTAGATTTTTTCAATATTTTGTTCAATAAAATGTTCCATTGTTAATTTTCTGACTATTATTTCATATTTTAGGCTTTACAAGGTTAATAATGTATTTAAGATAATGCATGTTTTATCAGAACATATTAGTAAGTTTAGGAATATTGACATATCATGGAAATACATTGACATTCAGCACAGATTAATAATAAGCACGAAATATTAACATACCTGGGCACCTCTGTCATTCACCAGCTCTACAGACCATCTTCCTTCATACTGGATCCACACAAATATCCCTCCCTCCATGTCACACGTTGCAAGCTTCTGAAACGGTTCATTCCATCTAACAAGGACAACCTACACAAGAACAGCACCATGGGAATGACGTTCTAGCAGAATTTTGCAGGAGTACATGCTACTTATGCATAGGATGGCATCCTATTTTTTAGCTCAACTTAGAATACTAGAAACTTAAGATTTCTAGTCCACTGATTTGACTGAACTTTTTACCTCATATAAGGTTAAATCCTTTTAAACACATTTATCAAAACATACACTGTAAAAATGGTCAGAATTTTGATGGTAAAGATGAAAAATACTACGGTAAGTCCCCTTATTATATGGTGAAAAACTAATAGTTCTAATAGGACATTTCATGTAATTTTACAGTAAAATATACTGTTTTTGGAAATCATCTTATAATTTACAATGATTTACAATGACGAGGCAAACTCCCACCTCACTGTTATGACCCCGTAAATTGAAGTTGATTCGTTGTGGGGTATTTCTGTCCCTTCTACAGTGACTAGACGTGAACGTCACACCCACAACACCCCTGGCGTTCCCAGTGGCCAGCCAGCCCTCCTCATAGTAGCGCCTCCTGGACACCGGCTTCTCCTTCTCACTTTTGGGAACTCTCCCTTTCCATGAGAGGCAGAGGATGTTGGAGTCACTGCAGAGGACCGGACCATGCTCCACCGCAGCCAACATCCCTACAGACTGACCGGGCTACAGGTGTAGAGGGAGATGAGAGGGAGTTAATGCTGAAATATTTAAAATCTGTCATTTTTAATGGTAATTAATATTAAGTTATATAGTGCATATTCATTCAGTAAATGGGTAATTAGGCAGGGCAAGTTTATTTATACACACTCAGAAGAAAAAAAAGTACAAACATTGTCACTAAGGCAGTACCTTTTCAAAAGGTACTAATAGTACTAATATGTACCATTTAGGTACTAATATGTACACATTAGGTACTAATATGTACCTTTAAGGCACTAATATGCACCCTTTTGGGGTAAATAAGGTATAAAGATGTACCTTTTTAAAAGGGTACAATCCTTTTGTTTTTGTTTTTTTTTACGTTTTTTAGTCTATAGCACATTTCAAACACATTGGTAATTCAAACTGATTAACATAAAAATAATTTAAAGGGGTGGTTGATTGTGATTTCACTTTTTTAACGTTAGTTTCATCACGAGAGAGAGCGGGAGGTTGCCGCTTGGTTTAGACACGCACTAGAGGCGGTTTAGCCAATCACAACACACTGGGCTAGCTAACCAATCAGAGCCCATCACCTATTTCTGAGTGTGGGGCTTCATAAAAGCAGGAAATGATCAGCGCGTTTGTCAGAGAAGGGACAGAGCGGTGTGGAATAAAGGTAAATTATGTGAAAAATAATGCGTTTTTAAAAAAAAACGAAGAATTAACACGTTAGACTGCACCCCATAAACACAATCAAGCCTAGAAAAAAACCAGTGAACCACCCCTTTAAACATAATGATAAACTAATAAATAAAAGTAAGTATAAGTAAATAAAAATTAAATTTAGCATTGAGATTTTTTCTTCAGAATCAAAATTTTAGGTTAAAAATTTAGGGGAAGTGTGTATTTTAAATGCTGTAACTGGTCACCATTTCTTTCACCATTGTAAATCAACATTATTTTAATATGTTAAAATACCTTCTGCTACAAAAAATGTAACATGCAAGAGAAATGTAAGCCATTAATAGTTGGATTTGAAAATTAACAGCCTGTTTGAAAAATATTTTCATTATTTTTGCAATTCAATTTTGTGTTGCTAGTGGCACAGAAATCAAACACTTTATCTTTAAATAAACCTGTGGTCTGACAAATCACTTCTAATACCATAAAAATGGCAAAAACAGGCCTAATACTTATAAAAGAATTTAAAAAAAAAAGAGTTTTAGATAGAATGTAGATGGAATGCCACTTGCAAAAACTAACTATTTGACATTATCTGTCAAATTTCTGTTTCCAAAATGAACTACAACTGTATTAAAGAACATACATGCTTTCGATGCACAAGAAAACAGAATGCAAAATGTAGTTTATGAAAATACTCACCTCTTCATAGTCCCTGGACATTATTGGTCCGAATTCCGTCTTTGAAGGAGTGCTCCATTTTGCCTGCTTATTCAAAAAATGTGCAGTACAACCTGAGAATGCTTAACTGCAGATGTGTCTTAAGAAAAAGTGTGACTAATATCAGGCCATTATAGTCTGAGACTATGAGCAATGCAGTCTGTTCTGTTTCTGTTCAACAAAATATTGTGAATTATGTCTAAATCAAAAGTCAAGGCCTATTGCAGTTTATCCTCATTATACAAAACCAGCTTTCAGTCTTCGGTAGTCCAGGATTTCTATGCAAAGAGAAACACACACGCAAATGTATTTATTTATATGAAAAAGCCATATGTCATTTGCAGATTGAAAAGCAAGAACAAGCCACCTATGATGAGACAAGCTCTGCATGCAGAATCTGCACCCACACTTGAGTTGACATTGGTCCTCATTACATCACAGGACGTTTAAAGCCCCTGCAATTCATGCTTTATACTCAGAATAAAGCAACAGAAATTATGCATCGAAGCATCTGTATAAAAAATCATGCATACGTGCAAAAAAAAAAGATACAGAAAAATATGCACAGCTAAGGATGAGGCAGCTCACAGGCGTCATGGCAACAGGGATGTGATGATGGCTGAATTTTAATGACACCCAACCTAAGACTTCATGCCTGCATTTATTCTCATTTCCAATAGAAATATAAATTTTTCCCCATGCGTTTCTCTTAGGCTTAACAATATATATAAAATTTCGTTTAAAACATAATCTCACTGTTAAACTACTATACAATCAATATAAAAATATCCATATAGGGCTGTGGAATCATAACTAGCTCAGTTTCACACATCTGCTTATATAAGAATTGTGGCAGGTAATTAAACTGGATGCAGTTTAGAATAAATCCATCAACTATGGTTGCCACCTACACTCGTGATATAATTACACAACCATCCAGTATACAACATTGACTATTACTGTGACATTTCAAAGAAATAAAATGAGAACAATGTGAGCCAACAAGAAAACAATTAATTCGAGTAATAAAATAAAAATTCTGCATTCATTTCTATCAGCAAACTCACCTCTATCAACTCGCTCTCAATGCGTCTAAATGGTAGCCAGGTGCTCATGGGAGATTTCACCCCACAGAACATTAAAGTCAATGCACCGGGATGCTGTGCATTGGCGCAAAATAATCCCTAAATGAGGGATTTTTCGGCGTGCGAAGGCAACCCGCGCTCTGACGGAATGGTGTTGTGGATCACATGACTGCCAACCCCATCTAGTAGATAGTACAACAAATGCGGGTTACAGGCAAACTGCACTGATATAAATCACCAGTCTTCACTTTTATTTTGCCATACGTATTAAGATGCAGGAAACTGAATAATACAAAGGTTCACAGAGAAAAGAAAGACTGTACTATTAAAGCAAGTTAATAAAATAATATATGATTCAAAACGTTCAAGTTGTTTTGATCATTTTTTCCTGCATTTCTCTCTTCGCCATTGTTTTGTCATCCATTAAACAAAAATAAAATTTAACAAATGACAAATAACAAGATTTTTTCCATCTGTTTCCTAAAATGCTGAAATCACTTTATTAAGGCGTTGTGTAAACTAACAACAACGATAGCCTAAGTATAATAACAGTTAACAGTTAATTTTCATTTGATTTAAGAGCAAGTTCACACTCAAAACACAGATTCGATTTCGTTCAGTCAAATGGGCGTATCAGTTCAGCAGCCCAACCAATGAAATGCTCCTTCACAACCCGTGCTCGATGGCTATTGGCTTGTACTATGGTCAGTATTTGAAGTCACGTACTTCAAGGGAAGTGAGCAAATTCAGTGTGCATACTGTGCAAATGAACTACTTGACCAGCTCTGAGACAAGCATCCTACAAATACAGATTCTGTAAAATGATCTTTTGTACGGTGGCCGAGAAGTGCAAAGCAAATCACAATTCTGAAAACAAAATAACAAATTACAAACGCAAATGCAAGTCTAAAAAACAAAATAACAATTCAGAAAGCACAACAACAATTCAGAAAACATTATAACAAGTCAGAAAACACAA
>NW_015632714.1:33713-43457 GCF_001515625.1 Sinocyclocheilus rhinocerous
TTCCGGTTTGTCTGATTTGTCGTTGTGTTTTCTGACTTGTTATTTTGTTTTCGAATTTGTCATTGTGTTTTCTGACTTGTTATAATGTTTTCTGAATTGTTGTTGTGCTTTCTGAATTGTTATTTTGTTTTTTAGACTTGCATTTGCATTTGTAATTTGTTATTTTGTTTTCAGAATTGTGATTTGCTTTGCACTTCTCGGCCACCGTACTTTTGTCATATAATGCATAAAATGTCCCTACAACACAAACAATGAAATAGGTGTTCTGAGGTGTTTAGGTTTTGTTACAGACAGTAAACAACACAAAATTGTTATGGGAGCGGCCAGCATTTTTTTGGTTGATGAATCAGAAAATCTAGCAATGCCCTCTTGTCTATAAATAATTGAATTAGCCTATATTTTAATTAATTATTTAACCTGGATTGCTGATACCTTGCTGGTGTTTATGCCCAACCTTGATTAATACGAAAATTATTTATTTGAAAGTGTATCGATTATTACTGCGCTCTTTTGTAGCACAGCACAGACGTAGGCTACCTCAAAGGTCACGGTAAGTCTGAACTTATTGTTATCACTACAAATTTATAGAAAGGGACTTTTAGTTTTGAAACTCATCTGTTGTGCTTCATAGCCTTTTCTATGTTATTTACTGTTTTTGTACTGATCAATTGTACTGATGATTGTATGTTTTCTGTTAGTGAAAAGGAGTTTCACCAGCACTTATGTGCTTTTTCCAGACAGACTGCAGCAAGACTCAGGAGAGATACTTCACTTTCATCTCTGGAAAGGCAAAGAGAACAATACCATATTGAAAATATTCCCAGGAGGTCTTCTTCTGTACTTTCTGCCGTTCCTAGTGTGTATGGTTTACTTTAGTTAATAGACAAAAATGAAGTATACAATATTCTTTAGCTTGCCATGAAATTGCCGTGATTTAAAAAATGTATTGTGGAGTACTGCATGTACTGTGGTATATGAATACAGCAATCATTCAGTACCATGGTGATTCAAAGTACACATAGCTTTAGACAGCCATGTGTCACATTGACCAAGACTGTTGAATACTTTGTGAAACTTGTTGCTAATGATGCGATAATCACATATATTTTTTTCAACATCAGTTAGTCTTCTTTTATTTGTGCTTTGCTTTACTTCACTGCTTCAATTCAATAAGCAAACACCCAAAACCAACAGTGACTAGAGAACGTAAAGATTTAGATGCACTATAGATGCGCTAAAGCATCTGTTATTTTTAATGACCAGGTTTATCCTAAGAAACACTAAAATAATTCAGTTCAACATTTTTACACCACTGCATGAAAAGGGTTACACTTTACAATAAGGTTCAATTTGTTAACATGAATTAAAAACATAACCTAACAATAAAAATATTTTTAGAGCAATTATTAATCTTAGTGAATGTTCATTTCAACATATACATACTAAACTACTTGTCTAATAAACTTGGGATTGTGTATAATGACTATTGTTGACTCTTTTACGATCAGCGTCCTTCTTTGTAAGTCACTTTGGATAAAAGCGTCTGTAAATTATTAAAATCAAACATATTTCCTGTATTTATTTTTATTTTTTTAATGAACCTGAGCTGGCATGAGCTAGCAATGAACAGTGGTATTTTAGTTACCTAACGTTAACAAACAAAGATTAAAGAATACTAATAAATGTATTGCTCATTGTTAGTTAATGCATAAACACAAACTAATGGCACCTTATTGTAAAGTGTTACCCATGAAAGTAATGCAAATGAGTGTTAAATCAGGATCCCTTTCAAATCAGAACAAGCCTTTCGTTAATTTTTTTCCCCTTTTGTGACGTTTTATCCGTGTTTTGAGATGTATGTACAATCCTTTGTCTCCTATCACAGTGCAGTCAGGTACAGGACTCTTGAAAGATGTGAATGACACTGTCATAAGCAGGTGGTGGAGTCTGTCTGGGTAGGAAACCTCTTAGACTGCCCTTCCCCAGCCAGAAGGACTCTGCTGGTTCTGCACTAAATGGATCTGTGATGTTAGGAAGTAATGCAGCTTGGTTATCCTCTGTTTCATCACTGTTCTTCTTAGGCTTCTTTGGTGGCGGCCGAAAAGTGGAGTTCTGAAAGCTAGGGCTTCTACCCAGCAGCTCATTGGGGTCTACGGAGGTCTGTCTGTGGAGGGGCAAAACCGCTCTTCCCGCAGATTCACTGTTCTTGTCGAAGCCGTGACTCTTGTAGTGTCTGAGGTGGCAGTGCTGATTACGTGAGCCTTTAGATTCTGACGACGGGGTTTGACGTCTGGTGATCCTGACAGAAGCGCTCCGTCTTGACATCCATGTAAGGAGGAGGAAAATCAAGATCCCGATGAGCAGACCAATTAATATCGACAAGCAGAACGCCAGGATGAGCTCCTCTGGATGGAAAGGTTATTGAATTTTGAGTATATAATATCAATATTATATACAATCTTAAATACATGTTGAATAACTGAGTTCAATGTTTACTTAAATTTATACACACACACACACACACCAAGAAAAATATTTTTTTAAAAGTTGTAAATAAAACATATTACTGAAGTTAGTTTTACAAGAACATATTTCAGTTTTTCTACTTAAATATTTCATGTTTCATTTAATGTGTTACTTGCCATTTCTTTATAATTATTTATAAAAAAAATTTACTAGCAATTTCTAAAATGAAAATAGTTTCTATACATTTTTTTTTGTATGCATGCATGCAGAACTTTATATAATCTACATTTAGAACAAATTAACAATGCTGGGAAAATAATGATAAATGAATAAAAATAGAAAATTATTGATTAGGAGTTACAGTTCTACAAACCATTCTGAAATTGAATTGAATCACCATATATTTCTATGTGCACACAGTTTATATAGGTATAAAAATGAAATTTACACTAAGCCAACTGAAGCAAACTAGTAAAACAAATGCACGCCAATTCTTACCAAAATCAATAGGTTTAAGTATTTCCCAAATCGCATTTGTTTCATTTGAAGCCATAATAGTTAGCAGAAGCATGTCAACATGCAGCCAAACTCTCACTCCAAGCCCACAGGAACCGTTCACTGTATTTCTCAAGGAATATGGCACTTTTTTTGTTTGCATGAAGGGAAACGTTGTCGTCATTCTTCCTGCCTCTTTACTTGTATAATTAGCAAGTGCTAGGCTTATCTGTTCAGGACAGAAATCCAGAGGAACAGGGCTGTTTCCTCTTGCATCATTTCCTTCTTTTCAGTGGGTACAATACAATGGCTTCTTCACCCCATTATATTATAATAGACCAGCTTACACCTTTCAGCACTTACATTTTTTTCTTTTGCTGTAGATTTGTTTTTGAGATTGAGTGAAACTTAAACAAATACTTATGTTAGATAAAACTGAACAATACATTTCTCAAGTTTTGATTTGACACAGTTCCCAAAAGAAAATGAAAACGCCCCCAGATGATAAGTTCTCAGCTGTCAGAGGGGATTTCCTTACTGCCCTAGTATCTGTACCTTCTGGCATATCACGAACAGAGAACCAAATATTATTATTATTCTTACAAAACCCCACTAAGTACTATAACTGAAATTGCCTAAAGATGCATGCATTCTCAGAAGAAACTGGGAGAGGATATGTATTGTCCAAATTCAAACAGAATTCCCAGTCACTGAAAGCTCCTGGTGTACTGAGTCGTGCAAAATTTTTGAGTGAAGGATAATTTAGTCCTAAAACAATGTGGAGGACATACAAAAACAGAAATGGCCAGTAGATGTCATTATTGAACCATGTAGCATGTGATGTAGCTAGTGGCTCTGTCTATCTATCGTTCGTTCTATTTATCTAGCTATCGTTCTATCGTTCGTTCTATTTATCTATCTATCGTTCTATCATCTATCTATCGTTCTATATAACAGACTGCGTTCTGTTTCATCGCTTTGCGCTCTGATGCTTTGAACACATGAACGCTGTGTAAACGCCCCCTTGTTGTTCCCCGTATCACCGATAGGTGGCGGTAAAGCTCACATGAAGTAACACGGCCTTGCAACATTGTTTAAAGGTTTCCATAGCAACCCTTCTAACAGAGCTGCACCATCATCATCATCACACGAGACACCAGAGCCCTGCGGGAACGGAAGCGTCATCTGCTCACGGTAATACACGCACTACGAATGAACAACTTTACAAAACCAAAGAATATGTATTCTGATAAATCAGGGCTGGTTTTCTTGGAAATTTGCGCAGTAGATTTCCTGTGTAATCTGTAAGCATGCTTTTGACTGCAGAGCAGATATATATCTTGTTGCTGAGTTTCTGATGTCTTCACTTAGTTACGTGCATAACTTTGGCTGATTAATATGCATACAAATCTATCATGCATTTCATGTGCAATACACAATGTAAGATGAAATGTTATCCCTGGTGGGCAAGCACTTCTTTAATTATTGACTAGCTCCTGTAGCTAAAGTTCTTTTCCATATAATAGTAATCAGTCAGTAAGTCCATAGATTATTATTATTATTATTAGACTGACAAATAAATAATAACAACTTTAGTGAAGTAAAAGGGGCGTGGTCTGTGTACAAACATGCATGTGCAGCATGACTACAGTGTGCATACAGTACATAGAAACACAATGAAGTTTAATGAAGTGCAGTTTTCTGTTTGAGCTGACTCTTAAAAATGACTTAATTCAAATGAGTATCATTCATCAACAAGTTTGCATGCTTAAAGGGACAGTTCATGCAAAAATAAAAATGTTGTCTTCATTATTCACCCATTGCCTGTATGACTATTTCTTCTGTGGCAGTGTTGTAACTGTTAACTAAATCTCAAACTACTAAAAATAGTTTTTAGTTATAGAAATAAAGCTGAAATAAAATATAAATATTAGATGAAAAACTTTTAATGAAAATGTGAAATGTTGCTTTGGCAGCTAACTGAAAGTTAGGGTACTAAAATTGTTAAGACTGATTTTGTTTGCAGCCATATTTATTTAGTCATAATTAATGTATAAATCTGGCTTAAGTTAAACCTGTTAGTTTATATGTTACCTCATCTAAGTATTTTTTACAATGTGATTTTGTCCTGACACCCTTGCTGTTACTTTTCCTTCTCTGTTCACTGACTGTAGATAGAAGAGGACTTCTGATTGGTCGACTACTTTGGTGAGCACCTATATGAAACCTGCTTTTCTATTGGGCCACATCAAGTTCCTGCATGAGAGTGAGTGAGTGAGAGAGAGAGAGAGAGGCAGCAAGAGGAAGAGAGAGTTGTAGGAGGGGCAGATGGGGATACCCCCTTAAGAAAGTAGTGCAGTATCTTCTGTCTACTGTGCCGACTGCATAAGTGATCCGGTGTCAGAGGAGCACAGGACTGTAGAGAGGGACCATGGCTTCCCTCAGCCCTTTCGGACGGTCCAGCAAGGACATTATGAATGTGATGCAGAGGCTGCAAGGTAGGTGATGCTGTATTTCTGTTCTTTACCTCCCACAACCGTCCTCTGGCTCTATGAGTCAGGAGGTATTTTGCTGATTCAGTGCCTTCACACCAAGAGTTTGCCAGATGCTTCTTGTTGCACAAATGCACCATATTTGACAGCACAGGAACTTACCCGCTTGAGAAATCAGTATTGATGCTTTACATAATGGCTGTGTGTGTCCGTCCATTTATCTTTAAACTAATGTTGACATCATACGCAGCTCATGTTACTCTTATGGCAGTGTTGCAAACACAGAAATGTCCAGAGGGAATCATGTACTTTCATTATGATGGCTTACGGACGCCTTGGTTTATCAGCTGATGGTTTAAATTGACAGGTTGTGTGCTGCAGTGCTTGAGGACAGGTTGTTTTTCTCTCCTTTTAAACAGGAATAGAGGATCTATTTGTGTCGTGATGCTTTCTGCGCATTTTTGGACCTAATTTTGTCTGCTCGTTGCTGAAATAAATAGGTAATTTAGTTAAAATAGCACAGAAGCCATGTAATCTAAGTACAAAGAGCTGTATTGTTAAATTGCCCTAGTAATGGTTGTTGTTGTTTTTCGCAAAGAAAATTGATAAAAGGATCTTTGGGGATTAGATTTGTGTTTAAAATAGTTTAGCCTGTGAAGGTCATCATTGTTTTTTCTTACAGGAAGTTGTCCTTGACAAAGGCCCTTTTCTAACTCTTGTGTTGCCATGGAGAGGGTATAGTTTTGTTTGATCTTTCTTACTTGGATGATATTGATATTCTTTATGATAAGGTGGAGCACTCTGTCATGTCATATGAAACGATGGATGTGTTAAGACATAATGCTGCCGATATGGTGCCTGCCAAAATGATGGGTAATGCTTTTAAGGTGGCAGGAAGAGTTTAAATGCTTTGCAATCATTTTTGGAGGAGGGAAAATATAAAACCACCCAAAAAAAAACATAGAAGCGATGATTGCCCTTCTGAGAGTGAGTGATGACGTTGTGATGCAGGGCTCATGCTGATAGGAAAATGTTTCCATAATCCACCTGTTTTGCTGGGAAGCTTCAATATTATCCATCATCAAATTCATATGCTTAATGGGACAGTTCACCCAAAAATGAATGTTGTATGTATGGCTGTATGGCTTTATTTCTTCGGTTGTTATTGTATTTAACTAAATCTTGAACTATTATTGAAATAAAGCTGAAATAACATAAAATATAAATATTAGATGAAAAATGTAAGCTTAAAAAACTTAAATAAAAATGAGAAATGTTGATTTGGCAAATATAAAAAATAAGGTTAATGTAGTAAAATTACTAAAACTGAAATAAAAACTAAATTAAAGCTAATAAATCTCAGCTAAGCTAATTTAAAATATTTTTAAATACTATAATACTATATAAATAAAACCAGAAGAACACAGTTTGTTCTCTGGAATGCAATATATATATATATATATATATATATATTTTTTTTTTTGGTCCATAATTAAAGTCAAAAGGCTCCAGTATTGATCAAAATATCTTTTTTGGTCTTTAACATTAAAACAATCAGGTTTTGAATGTCATAAATGGAAGTAAAGGATGGCAGAATTGAAATAAATTCATTAATAGCCGTTGCCGTAAATTACCGTTGCTCTTACTTTGAAGTGTAAAAATCTACATTGTGATAAAACACCCAGATCAACTGATATGCTCAGTGCCCATATTGTTTAGAGTTGGGCAGGGACTCTACAGTAGGCAGTGTGTATGGGAACAGGACAGGTAGAACCTGACACCTCTTTTTGGAAGATGTCCTGTCCTTGGATAATGGAACAAATCGATATTTGGACTCCCTGGCTCCCTGTCCATTCTTATTGACTGATGGCTGTTACTCAGTGTTGGCAGTGGACAGGGCAAGTCTATAAAAACTGGTAACAAATTAGCTGTATTTAGTCCTGTCATCTCATTCCTGTGGCCCTCTGCATAGATGTAAAAAATGGTTTGATGGCAACCCGGTGGTCGAGCACAGTGAGACCTTTGAGAGTGTTAGTCCCGTGACTAAGTGAAGACAGATGTGTCTCTGTGGGCTTTCGTGGAAGAGTAATAACAGCATCAGGCTGGTACAATTTTCTGCTCAATAATTGATTTAAGAATGATTTCAACTGCTCTTACGACAACAAAGAGCAATAATAAAAGCATCTTTTTAAACTTAATAACCAGGTCATGTCTGGTAACACAATAATATACATAAGCAAGCAGGTGACTAACTCTGACGTGATTAATTCAATAAAAAGTTCATTTTTATGTTCATTTAAAATAAATGTGAATCAGTCTGAAACTTATTTTACTTTCATAATATAATATTTTGAGAGAAAACGTAGGATGCGACTTGATTTTATTAATCAAATCGATTGGATTGGATGGTGAAGCGTGCTTGTATGGCAGGGGGTTGTAGGGGAGGAAATGAAAAACATTATTTTGTCTTTAAAATGTCAGGCTGACATTAAGATTTTATCTGTTTATGACTAGTGAAGGTTTCGTTTTCACAGTAACGTACAAAAACTCACAATCCTGTCCTTAAAAACTCATGAAAAACACTCTTGATGAATAGTCAAAGATGATCAGGGATGGAAGAGTGTGGCGCATGCAATTATTCAAAGCCTCTAATGTATTTCCTATGTAGCCTGTATAGAGGATATTGAACTATTTCCTTGTAGAGAATTCATGTTTGTTTCTTATCACCATGGCAATGCCCACATGCTCATATAGTCTTCAAGACGAAACGAGAAGCATAAATTAAGCTACAGAGAGGAACTTAGTATTCAAACACATCAGGAAGGAAGTTACACATGCGTGATAACTTGCACTTCTGTTTTTACCGCCAAAATTTTAAGTCAGTCATGCATTTTCAGCTTTAGTGTTGGTGATCTTAAATGATGTCTGTTTAATTAGATGAAAATTTACCCAACTAACCCTCCCACATACAGTATAAAACTCACCTTAGATCACCTTAGCAATTGAATAGCAACACCCTACCAACCATCCAGAACACCCTAGTAAATTGGCGGTAAATTTTGCACCGGCATGCATTACTCACATTTAATGTAAAAATGATTTAAAGTGCATGTTAAGTTTCTGTTGTGCAATTTGGTTTTATTTGTAGCATAGTAGATTTGGCTTTTGATGGCAACACAGTGATTGCATATAAGGTGAATTATGTGTTCATGCATGTGGTCAAATGTATTTTGCACATCAGAAGAGGTGTGTGCTAGTTAACTTGGCACATCAACTGTGAATAAGGCGATGTGTGGTGTATGCGACAGAAGGTCTGTGGTTACTGTTTTCAGAGTAACTTCTTTTGGTTTCCCTCTCCGTGGTGGTGACTGGCGCATGCCTGTTTCGAGCGTGTGGTAAAACCGTTTGCCATCTTCCTTTCATTGGCACGAATGATTTTGATACAGCAGCCATTTCCTTTAGACACATATCAGATGAAATCTCTCCAATGACAAAGAATCTTGTTGTTTTACTGAGACAAAGTTTGCATAAGGAGGTTGTTGTCTTCATTGAATTATAAAACTGTTGGTGTTAGATCCGTAACTGTTTCAATATATTGTTAAAACAATGAGAAAGGTGTTCACATGTTATGTCTGCAGCAGTTAAATGCTCAAACCTGATTCTGATTTAATGCTTTCTGTCATTAAAGACACCACTATCAACAATGAACTGATTTCAGCTGAATAATGAGCTGCTTTTTAGAGCTGCTTTACAGCAAAATTTAGATCTGTTTGCATCATGGAATCACTATTTTCTTGTTTAACACTGTAAAGCTGCTTTGAAAAGCTGCTTTGTATTGTAAAAAGCGCTATGTAAATACGGGTGAGTTGTTTTGACTATAATCATTATTACATTGATCAAAATAGATGGTTGAATATAGATGCAGGCCATTTAATGTGGTCACAGAATGTTTTTAATAGGACACTAGATGGCACTATTTCAGTGTTTTTTCTAAATATCTTAAAGGGGTCATATGATGTTGTTAAAAAGAACATTATTTTGTGTATTTGGTGTAATGAAATGTGTTTATGCGGTTTAAGGTTCAAAAAACACATTATTTTCCACATACTGTACATTATTGTTTCTCCTCTATGCCCCGCCTTTCTGAAACGCGTTGATTTTTACAAAGCTCATCGGTCTGAAAAAGCGAGGTGTGCTCTGATTGGCCAGCAATCCAGTGCGTTGTGATTGGCCGAACACCTCAAGCGTGTGACGGAAATGTTACACCCCTTACCATACTGTGATGCCGTCT
>NW_015632714.1:43520-51943 GCF_001515625.1 Sinocyclocheilus rhinocerous
ACAGCGAGAATAAAAGTTACGCCTTCTTTCTTTGCGTGAACATTTGGGTGACGTTATGCAAATCTTTCCACATAGTGATGTAGATATGTGGGGGTGTGTTAGAACGAGCCGTTTTAGGTAGGCGTGGCTGACTCTTAACTTTTATAAAGAATAAATCTTTGGATTTGAGACTTTAGTCTTTTCAACTTTACAGATCATCTTTATGCACCAAGAGCTTGTAACACTCCAAAGAGAAAGGAAAAATTGAAATCGCATCATATGACCCCTTTAAATGTATCCTTTTTTTGGCCTAATGCACAAAATCAGCGTTTGCATTTCTCTCTTGAAACTGCAAGAGTGATGTGTAGAGTATTGAAGACTGCACTCCATTCTATGAGGGGCCGTATAGGCCATAATTATTGAAAAGCCTCTTACAAACACTAGTGAAACGAAAAACATTGATAAACCTTAGTGAAATTCATTCATATGCATTACTGAAAACCTCTTACAAACACTAGTGAAACGAAAAACATTGATCAACCTTAGTGAAATTCATTCATACTAAGGTTGATAAGTGTTTTCACTAGTGTTTGTAAGAGGTTTTCAGTAATGCGTATGAATGAATTTCACTAAGGTTTATCAATGTTTTTCGTTTCACTAGTGTTTGTAAGAGGCTTTTCAATAATTATGGCCTATACGGCCCCTCATACCATTCAACAGATGACAGCAACATCTGACCTGTTGCCCATGATATCATCTGTCCCGAGTTTGTGTTGAACACACTCATTTAAATTTCAGATGCTCCACTCACTTGTTTCTCTTATTTCTGTGTGTAGACCGAAAGTGACTGTACATTCATTAATACTTAATTAACTCTAATTCTTAACACTGGGTGTGAGTGCAAGTGGGCAGTGCTACAAAAAGACCATCAATAAAGCTGCTTTTTTGATTATAGTGGGAACAATCCAGTTTGTCATGTTGCAGCACTGGAATTGACTGTAGATGCTAAACACTAATGATCATCCATTGATTACTAATGGAGAACTGTGGGACTTTTGCAAATTTTAGCCTTAAACTCTGTATTGTATCCTGAAAGCCTTTACATTATTCTGCGATAATATTTCAGGACTGGACAGCTCCATAATCTATCTATCTATCTATCTATCTATCTATCTATCTGTCTATCTGTCTGTCTGTCTGTATAAATGTATATATATAGTATGTATGCTAGATATAAGAAATACCATACATTTTCTCACCTTATTCTAATCCACACAATGTCAGGAATTTTTAATCCGTTTTAAAGATTCCTGAGCTTTAACCCTGTTAAGTAATAGAAACAAATTGTGACTCATTAGATGAGCATGTGATGGGAGTAGCAGTTTTTTTCACGGATTACATTATTTTCTGTGACTAAAACAGTTTGAGGTACATTCCTCGATCTTTAACACAAAATACTTTTTGAGATATAAATACCTGAGCTATGCCATGGTGAGTGAGCGGTGAGAGAATGGATTTTTCCTATAAGTGGATTTGTGAAAGAACAGTTATATTTTGTATATGCACTTATGTTTCAGTGCACGAAAACATGAGATTGAATTAAGTAATTTAATAAAGCGTGTTTTATTAAACAAGACAACACAAAGCAGTGGATGCCTGGAAGATCAAGACTTAACTTTGGGGATGTCCGTTTCTGGTCATAAGATGGTCTTATAATTGCACAATTAAATATATATCAGGATGCAAATAAGTATGTTGTGTGGTGGATTGGGTTTGTGTGGCACTCATGCTGTGTGTGGGTGATGGTCAGGAATAATAGAGTGATATAGTCACTGACTGCACCGTAGCAGGTGGCAGATGCTTTGCACTGGCTGTGACATAAATGATTCAATAGTTTGAGTGCAGTTGGTTCCCAGTTGCCTTATAGCCATTTGCAAATAATGCATGTGTTATTCAGTATGATTAAATTTGTGATATGAATGACTTTTGCCGTAGACACGTACAAAATTAAAAAGACTTTAAAGGATTTAAAGTCAACATAACTCCATAAATGTATGTCTGAATAAAACAGAATATTAAATGTGAAAATAGTGGAGCTTGATTTTACTCATTTACTTTTGATGTACTGCCATTCAAAAGTGCAACAAAGCTGCATTTATTAGATCACATAGTAAAGGTGATAAAATAATGAAAAAAATATTTTATTTTTGAATATATTGTAAAATGTAATTTATTCCTGGGGTGCAAAGCTGAATTTCTGGCATCATTACTTCAGTCTTCAGTGTCACATAATCCTTCAGAAATTATTCTAATATGCTGATTTGCTGCTCAAGAAACTTTTCGTATTATTATCAATGTTGAAAACAGTTGTGCTGCTGCATAATAAATGCTGTAAGATAAATTACGGTCCAAAGTTTAATACTAGCCTAAGTGTTAGTCATTTGTTCAAATCACTAATACGAAGCAATATTGTGATTCTTGCCTCATTAAACACACGTAATAATGTTTAATTAATAAATTGCACACAATAAGACCAGAAACATGTATTAACATCTTTTTATGTGTCATTGTAAAGACAGAAAATCCACTTTCTGTTTGCTTTGTTTCTTACTTAGACATGCAAACACATTCAAACCCAGAGTAACTGTGTCATGTCATAAGTCCTTTGTTGTATAGCATTCTGGACTGCATTGAATCTGATTATTTGTTAAGCCATTCCTGCATTAGGGTGTCTGCGGTGCTTGTAGTGGAGGCCCGGTGGAGTTCAAGCTGTGTAGCACAAGTACTGACCCCCACCCACCCATATAAATCAGGATAACACCAGCTGCCCGGTGACATCACAGCGCCCCCGCGTGCTGATTGGCCGATCAGTGCCATAGCCGGTTAGTATGGCTGCAGCTGTGGGATGCTGCCAGAACTAGAACAGACCTGAACAGAGCATCCACACCAGCACGACTCCCCAGCTCCACCAACAACAGGAAGTCGCCTAGCTCATAAAAACGGCCCTCGATTAGCAGCCTATCCACAGCGGAGGAGAGAGAGGGAGAGGGAGAGGGAGAGGGAGAGAGACAACAAGAGGAGGGGGAGGTTTCATCCTCCAGCACTCAGTCGCGCTGTGCTTTCACACGGAAAGCTCCTCCGCCTGCTCTGTTCTGCTTCCCAGAGGAAATAAAGGATAGCTGATCTGGTTTTCCTCCCTGGATGACACTTGCGCACTTTCACACATGAAGGACACAAAGAAACAAATGCAGGGAACATAATGGCTCATTTTAAGGACGTAGCCGTGAAAAAGACCACGTCTCTGAATCTGGTGACGGGATTCTTTCAGTATCTCCGTGGTAAGTGAGACATCGATGTCTCCTCTCATCCGACTGGAGTGTGAGAGCCTATAGCTCAGATTTACATGTAGACTGTGCTCCGCTAAATGTAGGTGAAACAGATGCATGATCCAGATATGCAGTGACACGTCTCTGGGTCATATGGCTCACTAGACATTATTGGCCAGCTGAGGTCTTCCTCATCTTACTCCTCGAGAGAGGTAATCACCTTGTTGGCACGGGTCACGGCTGAACACGAGTGCTGATGCGAACCTCTTTACAGCTGCGCATGTTGGATTATGACGGCTGTGGTGTGCTTAAGGCTGCACCGGCATGCCATGTGTGCTACAGTACTTGGATGCTTCCTAAACATGCCCCGTGCATTGCATTAGTACATGCATGCAAACATAGGATGTTGTCTGTTGTGAAAATCGCTGATCTGTCTGAGCCCATCATGCATAAATATGTCTGGTGTGTGTTTGTTGGTGACCTGAATGACCTTATCTGTGACTGAAAATGCTCTGCTAGATTTGTCTATTGTGTTAACAGATGTCACAAACTTCCATTCCTGCTGTTTGTGAAGTCAAGCATCTCTAGTACTATTGCTCATACTTAGGATTGGTGATTTGAACAGTACTAAATAGTTACAGTATTAAACTTTTTTCACCTTACAAACAATTAAAAAATCAGTAGAATATTATAGAAACTTGGGGTTGACGCCACCTAGCAGCACCCACAACACCATAGGAACCACTCAGAACATCTTTAGAACTGTGTAGCAATGGCCTGGCAACCACTTAGAACAACTTTGCAACTGCATAGCAACACCCTGGCAGCCATTCAGAACACACTAATGACTACACGGCAAATCCCTGGAATCCACACAGAACATCTAGCATCTTCATAGCAATGCCTTGACAACCACTCAGAAAATATTTATGGCTGCATGGCAACACCCTGGCAACCACTTAGAACACTTTTGCTACTGCATGGCAACACCCTGGCAACCACTCCAACACCTTTGCAGCGACTTTGCACTGCCCTTGCAACCACACAGAATATTCTAGCAACCACATAACAACATCCTAGCAACCACTCAGAACATCTTTATGGCTGCATCGAAACTTCCTGGCAACCATATAGAGTACCTTTGCAACTGCATAGGAACGGCCTGGCATCCACTCAAAATACCTTTGCAGTGCCTTGACAACAACACAGAACATCCTAACAACTCCATAGCAATGCCATAACAACCACTCAGAACATCTTTATGGCTGCATAGCAAAGGCCTAGCAACCACACAGAATTCCATTGCAACTGCTTAGCAACATCCTGGCAACCACCTAGAGCACACTAGGAACCACATGGCAACACCCTGGCAACCACATAGTACATTCTAGCATAGCAGTGCCATGACAGCCATTTAGACTATCTTTATGTTAGCATATAACACCCTGACAACCACCAGAACACTTTTGCAGACTATTTGCTCTGCCATGGCAACAACATAGAACATCCTGCATGGCAACACCCTGGTAACCACCCAGCACATCTAAACAACCACTCAGAACATCTTTGTAGCTGCATAGCAACACAAATCTTTATAAATCCATAGTAACAGTATGGCAACTGCTCAAAACATGCTAGCTATGGCATAGCAACGCAAATCCATAGTGACAGCCTGGCAACCGCTCAGAATGCCCTAACTGCATAGCAGTGCTTTAACAACCACCGTGTGACTTTACCGTGCGCATTTTCTTAGTTAAATAATCTCCTTGAGAGCTTGTGGTTTGCACATACATGAAAATGATGAGCATATCTGTGTGCGTCTGTGTAAAATCTGCATTTACGTTATTTATGCTGAGTATATGTAATAATGGGAATATTGGCACATGTTTCTGATGTTTTTGCTCATGCCACGTGTGGACTCTCAGCTCTCCTGTGCTGGTGAATATCTCCTCTCTAGCTCTGTAGACTTACAGTAATGAAAATGTACAGGATTCAGTAGTAATCCTCACAAATATAAGAAAATAGCCAGGCTAGTCATGATGACTGTGAGTAGAATGAAGAAGACAGGAAAGCGTAATATCTCACTGGATATTGAAGAGTAAATCATATCTGCTCACTTATTGTGTTTCTGTCTTTTGCAGATGAACAAGAGGCGGTGCAGAAAAGAACTTTCACAAAGTGGATTAATTCACACTTGGCCAAGGTAAGATGTTTTGCAGTTTTTTTCATCTGAATGCCACAACATTTAGCTTGTAGTACTATTTACACTGGATTACAGTACAACAACAACAGTGACCCAATACACTTTGGACACTTTTAAAAATGCTTGTTTGTTATGGCATTATATAACAAAATATCACGTGCCTTTTGTCGTGAGCAGTTTTTTGCTATGAGCTTTAATCAACTGTAAAAAATGACCGTGAATTTAACGGTAAAATACTGTAAAAATGCTACAGTAAAATCCTGTTAAATGGTTAACGGTAAATTCCCCTACTATATACAGTGAAAGACTGTATTGGACATTACATGTATTGGACATTAATTTTACGGTAGTATACCGTTTTTGGAAGTGAAAAAGACTGTATAATTTACAGTGAATAACCGTAAATTGACATTCCCAGAATTCCCTGCGTTACATTTCAAATTTGATGTTTTTTTGTTGAAATAACTATGTTTCTTCTTAGTTTTTAGGATTCAGTAGTAATCCTCACAAATATAAGAAAATAGCCAGGCTAGTCATGATGACTGTGAGTAGAATGAAGAAGACAGGAAAGCGTAATATCTCACTGGATATTGAAGAGTAAATCATATCTGCTCACTTATTGTGTTTCTGTCTTTTGCAGATGAACAAGAGGCGGTGCAGAAAAGAACTTTCACAAAGTGGATTAATTCACACTTGGCCAAGGTAAGATGTTTTGCAGTTTTTTTCATCTGAATGCCACAACATTTAGCTTGTAGTACTATTTACACTGGATTACAGTACAACAACAACAGTGACCCAATACACTTTGGACACTTTTAAAAATGCTTGTTTGTTATGGCATTATATAACAAAATATCACGTGCCTTTTGTGCTGAAATACTGCACAAATGTTGCTTTCACTTTTCTTTACGGTATTTAACTGTAAATTTAAGTTAAAACCGTAAAACCGAAAACGTTGCTACCGTATTTTTTACGGTAAAATTCCGGCAACCACAGCTGCCGTTTTTTTACCGTAAATTTTACAGAATTTTCTTTACAGTGGTGTGGCAATGATTTTTAGTAAATCTGTGAAGTTTTTCTCAGACTGACAACTGCAATCTTTATTTTGAACAGTAGCCACACCACCCTTCAAAAGTTTGGTGTCAGTAAGATTTTTTTGTTGTTGTTAAAAGAAATGAATACTTTTATTCAGTAAGGATCGATTTTGGGTAAGTTACTCAAAAAAGTAATCCACTACAAATTACTAATTACTTCTTTAAAATTGTAATTTGATTACATTACTGATTACTGCATTTAAAAAGTAATCAGATTACTAATTACTTTCAAGTTACTTTCAAGTTTACTTTACTTTTCAAGTTATTAAACCTAAACAATACACTACAAAGTGAAACTCATAGTTCTTTCATTAATTTAAAGGGGTCCTATTATGCTTTTTCCCTTTTTCAACTTTAGTTAGTCTGTAATGTTGCTGTTTGAGCATAAAAAAGATCTGCAAAGTTACAAAGCTCAAAGTCCACTTCAAAAGGAGATATTTTATTTAACAGAAATCACTTTTCAAAAACTACAACGAACGACTCGTTTGGACTACAACGCATATTTTCCGGGATTTGTGATATCACAAATACCGACGAATGAGACGAGACCTGGTTGAGCTGTACTAGAGAAGGCAATGAGTGTTATCACTATGTCGGAGACACGCTAGCTTTCCCAAAGCAGACGAACTTAGAGTGGTTACAATCAACCGGGTTTAAATCGCGCTCAAATTTATTTGATTTTGACGCAATATTTACACTGAAGCTCGCAGGCGGCTATGGTAAGGAGGGGCATGACATTTCCCGACCAGGCGCCGAGTGCTGCCAATCACAACACACACTGGCCCAGCTAACCAATCACAACACACACTGACCCAGTTAACCAATCACAGAACACACTGGCCCAGCTAACCAATCACAACACATTTCGTATTTCAGAAGGCGGCCCTTCACTTGATACAGGAACTATTCGAGCCGTTCATGCCAGACTGAGGAGAGAGGTGTTGTAATAATGTAAAATACGTGAAACAATGTTTTTCGAACTACCTAGTATGAGAGCCTGTTCTAGTACAACCCCAAGAGGTGCTGTAAATAATGTAAAATATGTGAAAAATAATGTGTTTTTCGAACAACCTAGTATGAGAGCCTGTTCTAGTACACCCCCAAAACAAAATCATAGCATAATAGGACCCCTTTAATATTGACTGAAAAATTACATAGGTATTATTTGTATACACTCGCAATAGCAACAAAACCTTTTTTCTTTTTTTTGGTTTTGTAAAATAAAGAAAACATAGGGTGCGCTTTCTGCATTCTCAGTCTCCACGAATATCTTCCTGAAACGAGTCACTAAAATGAACGAAAATGACATGAGAAATATATCTGAAGAAAGCTTGAAGTGTCTATTTTTAAATGAAGTAAGTCATGTCGAAAACAAATATTCTCTGATAAAATAATCCGTATGAAACCAACGCGAGGTACAGTCTTTCCCTACATAAACTTGTAAACATTCACTTGTTGAACTTTTCCCAAACTATAATGCCAGACTAAAATATGTGAAATCGAGTGCAACATTTTGAAATATGATAGGCAACCTTTCATTGCATCTAAATGTTGTAGGACTTGTCTGCATTAGCTCGCAATCTCCGGTGATTTATTAAAGGGCATACTGACGCGCAAAACATGATTTTTACTTCATATTTTTTAACACTGCATTTGTAACTTAAGTAATGTCATTTTATTGACATTAGTGTAACAAAGTTCGTAGTCGCGGGAACCGGCGAACATTTAAACACTTTAATAAAATAAACAAACACAAAATGAAAGTAAAGCGGCAGCCCCTCGCGGACGACTGCCGCACACAAAACACAAAATAAAATCCAG
>NW_015632714.1:53459-54562 GCF_001515625.1 Sinocyclocheilus rhinocerous
AAAAAAAAGTAATCCACTACAAATTACTAATTACTTCATTAAAATTGTAATTTGAATATATTACTGATCCCTGCATTTAAAAGGTAATCAGATTACTAATGACTTTACTTTCATGTTTACTTTACTTTTCAAGTTATCAAACCTAAAAAAATACACTACTAAGAGAAACTCATAGTTCTTTCATTAATTTAATATTGACTGAAAAGAAAATACATAAGTAGGCCTACTATTTGTATACCCCTGATTCACTCCCAGTATCAACAAAACTTTTTTTGTTTTGTTTTGTAAAATAAAACAAATAGGGTGAGCTTTCTGCATTCTCAGTCTCTGTGAATATCTTCCTGAAACGAGTCACTAAAATGAACGAAAATTATATAAGAAATATATCTAAAGAAAGCTTGAAGTGTCTATTTTTAAATGAAGTAAGTCATGTCGAAAACAGCTCAATGTGATCACGCCCACACACATTGCGTGCTATAAGATAATCATTCACGCAAAACCAGGCTTGAGATGAGCGAATATGTAAATGTCCACATCACCTCTGTAAACAAAGAAAGATTCATCAAGTTAATCTCGGCTACTTCTTGTTTTTGGAAGAAGACGCGCTGTGAGGAATAAATCTTGAATTTACCTCAGAAGAAGAATGCGATGCCGACGCGGCTTAATCCAGCAAATCTCATTCTGTTAAGTAATTTATTTTTACTTAGTGTTTCTGTGACATAAACTTGTACACATTCACTTGTTGAACTTTTCCCAAACAATAAAGCCAGACTAAAATATGTGAAATCGAGTGCAACATTTTGAAATATGATAGGCAACCTTTCATTGCATCTAAATGTTGTAGGACTTGTCTGCATTAGCTCGCAATCTCCGGTGATTTATTAAAGGGCATACTGACGCGCAAAACATGATTTTTACTTCATATTTTTTAACACTGCATTTGTAACTTAAGTAATGTCATTTTATTGACATTAGTGTAACAAAGTTCGTAGTCGCGGGAACCGGCGAACATTTAAACACTTTAATAAAATAAACAAACACAAAATGAAAGTAAAGCGGCAGCCCCTCGCGGACGACTGCCGCACACAAAACACAAAATAAAA
>NW_015632714.1:55041-56805 GCF_001515625.1 Sinocyclocheilus rhinocerous
CCGGCCTCGCTCCGTTCCCACGGCTCTCGGCCCCGCCCCTCTCGTAACAATTAGTAACTGTAATCAAATTACATCAATTTAAAATGTAACTCATTACATTACTGTGTTACCAGGAAAAGTAATTAGAATACAGTAATGCATTAAAATACAGTAGTGCATTAAAATGATCAAAAGTTCTTGAACTGAAGACTGAAGTAATGGCTAATAAAAATGCAGCTTTGCAATCAATGGAATAGAAATAGAAATCAACTATTTTAAATTGTAATAATATTTCATAATATTACTGTTTTTACTGTATTTTTGATCAAATAAATGCAGCTTTGGTGAATTTTCTTCAAAAACATTAAAAAACTCTTACCATCTCCAAACTTTTGAACGGTAGTGTAATCATGTAAAACATTGCAAACTTGTTTTCGCTTAAAATTATGCATATTCTATCTTTCTTTAAACTAAATGACATTGTTTTTTAATGCAATGACATTTAGACACTTTATAACTGTGGCTTAAGTGCTTTTTTGCTACTATGATAGACAATCACTAACTGAGTATATAATGCTAGACTGTTGGTGTTACTCTGAGGAAATACACCAGCATCTTAAGCAGTGATGGCTGTGTTACCGTTCTCCTGTCTTCCTGACCCATCATCCGTGAACAGTGAATGGTCCATGTGATTTGGTTTGTAGCCTAATGTCATAATGACTCTAAAGGGCAAATGTCTGTGTAACCGAGTAAAGCTCAGATGATTAAAGGCTGATCGTTGTGCAGGACAGTAAACAGTGAATGAGGGGGCGTAATGCTATAATACTCTAATAAAAACACATGAAGGGTGCTGTTTGTGCTGTGTGCTTTGAGACCGAATGCTGTGTTGTGATGGCGTCCCACTGCCATGGCCAAGATGAGTGGGTGATCTTGTGTTAGTAGGCTGAGCATTAAAAAACTCTGAAAATGTGCTCTGAATTTATGAAATGAAGTTGTGGCAAAAAAGCAATGACACAGTTATAACAACATTTTTTGAAATTGACATAAAAAGTCGTAATTATGATGCAAAACATTGACATTATGAGATGATTATGTCAAAAAAAGCAATTGCATAATTATGTAGCAAATTAACTCAAAAGGAAAATGTATATAAATAATTACAATCAATTAATTATGATTAATTACAATTATTTATATCAGCTGCCAGTAGTAACTGTAGCAGAATTAATATTGTCATCAACTAATCTGTTCGTCCAGCGAACATTCAGTGTAAGTTCATATTAACTCTAATAAAGGATATTTTCGTGGCCACAGAAAATATCTTTCCTACAGTATTAATGCATTAGAGCATGTAGCTGGATCAGAATCGTAAAGGGACACTAATCACAAGCAGGACCATAAACTCATGTAATTTGTGCACAAAAGTTTTATTAACTAAACGCTAACACACATAACTAGTCTAAACAAACAAACGAATAAACATACACTCACACGTACATACAAAGGGGAGCTAAAGTGAATGAATGAAGCCATTAGAGAAACCAGAGAATGCAGTTATGGAAAATTAGTCAGAACAACCTGAGTTAAAAACTTCAGTGCCGTTTTACAACGGGGTCTACAAGTTTGTCTGTGAATGAGAGTCCATTTACAGTATATGGCATTGTGTGTCTTTCCTATGGGTAAATAAATTGAGAGTTGCTCTGCCCACATTCCTTTGGGCAATAAAACCAGTGTTATCAGCATTGGTTGCCATGGAACCAGAGGCCTGTTCTGCCTTTCTGAGGT
>NW_015632714.1:58874-66174 GCF_001515625.1 Sinocyclocheilus rhinocerous
AATATACAAGAACAGTAATAATATACACAATGACCTGAGGATATGTGATAGGAAGGTCAAAGAAAAGTTTGTCTGTGAATGAGAGTCCATTTACAGTATATGGCATTGTGTGTCTTTCCTATGGGTAAATAAATTGAGAGTTGCTCTGCCCGCATTCCTTTGGGCAATAAAACCAGTGTTATCAGCATTGATTGCCATGGAACCAGAGGCCTGTTCTGCCTTTTTGAGGCGTTATATAACAATATAACAAATATTATATAATATTATATAACAAAAACAAATTGTGTTTCTGATTGCTCCAGACACTATAATTATGAGGTTTTTATCTAATAATTCTGACTTTTTATCTCATAATTTTGACCAATGTCATAATTATACTGTATATTTTGGGATGTACTTTTGACTTCAGAAGGGTTGAGGATGAACATTTTAGTTTAATTTGACATTTTCACAAATACTGGCTTTTTATCTCATAATTTTTTACTGTTTTATGTCACAATTATTACTTCATATCTCATAATTTTGACTTTTTATATATTTTGGGATGTACTTATGCCTTCAGAAAGGTTGAGGATTAACTTTTTACAGTTTAATTGGACATTTCCACAAATATTGACTTTTTATCTCATAATTTCAACTTTTTATGTTACAGTTATATCTCATAATTTTTACTTTTTTGTCATAATTATGACAAGTCATATAAAAATACTTTTATATATATATTAGAATATAATTATGCCTTCAGAAAGGTTGAATGTTTTAGAAATTTGACTTATGTCATTAATATTAACTTTTTATCTCATAGTATTGACTTTTTATGTCACAATTATGATTTTATATCTCATAATTTAGACTTATCTCATAATTATGATTTACCAAAGTGTTTTTTTATGTGGCTTTCATATATTTTTTCATATTTGACCTCAGGGGAAAAAAAATAAACAACTAAAACTGTCTCATAATTTCAACTTTTTATGTTACAGTTATATCTCATAATTTTTTACTTTTTTGTCATAATTATGACACAAGTCATATAAAAATACTTTTATATATATATTAGAATATAATTATGCCTTCAGAAAGGTTGAATGTTTTAGAAATTTGACTTATGTCATTAATATTAACTTTTTATCTCATAGTATTGACTTTTTATGTCACAATTATGATTTTATATCTCATAATTTAGACTTATCTCATAATTATGATTTACCAAAGTGTTTTTTTATGTGGCTTTCATATATTTTTTCATATTTGACCTCAGGGGAAAAAAAATAAACAACTAAAACTGTGTGATATAACCTTTTTTTAGGAAAGATGCAGGTCTTTTTGTATGACCTGTCACTTTTGAATCTCTGTGTAATGGAGTTTCTTCAGAATCCACTGTGACACCAGATCTTCCTCTGTGTGTAAGTCAGATCGTCTGTGTTGACATGTTGTGTCTTGTGCTAAAGTAGCGGCAGGGGACAGACATTAAGGCTATGTCTGACAGGTGAAAGTGCTTTAAATGGACTTTCTGTCCTATTACATTAAGTTGACTGTTTTTGGGATATTTCCCTTGTACGCAGCTTGCGTTATGTGGAATTGCAGATTGAATCTCTGTTCATGGAGACCAGGGTAATTCTGGGAAGTTTTGGACACTGTAGGTATGTGCAGATGGCCATCGAGAGGGGCTGGAACAATTCTCAGTGGGAAGAAACATGTTTCGCTCCTGAGGTCTTTGAAGTGTGCGCCCGCTGACTTCAGATGCTGTGATTAAGAGTCAGCAACAGAATATTCAAGATGCAATCAGTCAGGACCTGGTCAGCATTCTATGTGTGCACTTTACATTTTAAAAAAGCGATTACTTTGGAAAAAGTAGTTCATTTCCATTAACTGCATTTGCAACCCTTTTTACTGCCACAATGTGAAACTGTATAAATACAAATAACCATTTTTGTTTACTTTACAAAATCAGAATAACTTTATGATCATCCTCTACACTGTAAAAATTTTTGAATTTGTAAATAACATTTTTTGATTAAAAGTTTATTGGATTATTAAAGTACATTTTACAAGAAAATGCTATTTGAAGAAAATGCTGTTTTTCAACTTAAACATTTCATATTATTTACTTACCATTTCTTTGCATTTGTTTGTGAAATTTACTAGCAATTTTGAGAGAATATTGTTTCTGCACCATTTTTTCATTGTACTGACAAACATAACAACACAGAAAAAAATAAAGTCGACATTATCCTTTAAAAAATTTGAAATGATGTCAGTAAGAAAAGTAGATTTCTGGAATTTTTTTTAATAAGGGATACTTATACAATTTATTTTGTCAACCTGAATCTGAAAAGATGCATAATATACATAACTAAATAGATAAGAGTAGCCATTTTTTCTTAACAAAAAGTGTGCTTTTGCTAATGCAGTGAAAAGAAGAAACAGTTTTTGGGTCAGGCCAAAAAAGATGCTCTTAAAGAAATAGAAAGAGAAAGCATTTGAAAATAGAAGGAAGTCACTATACTTTTGTTGATGTGGTAAGAAAATGCTTTAATAGCACATAGTAAATGATGACATCAGCTGTTCATTGTTAACTTAAAAATTTCATATTATTTACTTACCATTTCTTTGCATTTGTTTGTGAAATTTACTAGCAATTTTGAGAGAATATTGTTTCTGCGCCATTTTTTCATTGTACTGACAAACATAACAACACAGAAAAAAATTAAGTCGACATTATCCTTTAAAAAATTTGAAATGATGTCAGTAAGAAAAGTAGATTTCTGGAATAGATTTCTGGAATTTTTTTTAATAAGGGATACTTATACAATTTATTTTGTCAACCTGAATCTGAAAAGATGCATAATATACATAACTAAATAGATAAGAGTAGCCATTTTTTCTTAACAAAAAGTGTGCTTTTGCTAATGCAGTGAAAAGAAGAAACAGTTTTTGGGTCAGGCCAAAAAAGATGCTCTTAAAGAAATAGAAAGAGAAAGCATTTGAAAATAGAAGGAAGTCACTATACTTTTGTTGATGTGGTAAGAAAATGCTTTAATAGCACATAGTAAATGATGACATCAGCTGTTCATTGTTAAAGTCACATGGTTTTGTATAATGACCCACATGCTGAAGTGGAGCTGTTGTGAGTGTTGTTGCTCCTCCCACTCGCCTCATTATGCGTGATTAGTTGCTTTGGTGACGGGGCACTTTGCAGCGCACAAAGAGAGGATAATCTGACACAAATGGTGGGTTTAAGTATTCTAGTCAGCACAGATTGCACTGTGAGGGGCCTTTTGTTCCACACAATCTGCTGCACAACACAACTATGAAAGTTTGAAGAATCTGAGTAAAGTGTGCAGCCAATGGGTCCACTGCAGTGAAGCAGCGTCCGCACAGAAAGCACACGCTCAGTGCATACTAACTGAGCTGCAGAATATGCTTTATGAGTCTGCAGATGCCCGCTATACTTCCAGATTTCCTCGCTGTCTGTGTGTGTGTGCTGGTTGGCTTGTCTGTCCAGCTATTTTTTGTTGTTTTAGTGAGTATTTTTGCATTTGTTCCATAGAAATAAATCTAGATTTACATGTCTCGCTTCCTTTATTTTTTAGCTTTATTAACAGTCAGCATGACCAAAGCAAATGTGTTTTGCACTTCACTTATTAAGCTTTTGCGTGATGGAAAGTTCTGTCTATTTTGGTTCGACATCTGACGCATCTGTTATCTTTTCCTATTGTGTCCATTTCCTTTAAAATTGTGCATTTGCACTTTTTTTTTGGTGTTTGAACGGGAGCAGCTGAGCTGAGATTTTCCAAATAAACTCAGACCTGCATCATGTACTGAATTCTAGTCCTTACAAACATGGTACAGTAGCTTTACAATGATGCAAGTGCCAGATTGTAGTACTATATTACATTGATACAGTACTATTCAAAAGTTTGGGGTCTGTTTTTTTTTTTAATGATTCTTATACTCAGCAAGACTTAGAAATAAATCTAGATTTACATGTCTCACTTCCTTTATTTTTTAGCTTTATTAACAGTCAGCATGACCAAAGCAAATGTGTTTTGCACTTCACTTTATTAAGCTTTTGCGTGATGGAAAGTTCTGTCTATTTTGGTTCGACATCTGACACATCTGTTATCTTTTCCTATTGTGTCCATTTCCTTTAAAATTGTGCATTTGCACTTTTTTTTTGGTGTTTGAACGGGAGCAGCTGAGCTGAGATTTTCCAAATAAACTCAGACCTGCATCATGTACTGAATTCTAGTCCTTACAAACATGGTACAGTAGCTTTACAATGATGCAAGTGCCAGATTGTAGTACTATATTACATTGATACAGTACTATTCAAAAGTTTGGGGTCTGTTTTTTTTTTAATGATTCTTATACTCAGCAAGACTGCATTTATTTGATTAAAAGTACAGTAAAAATGGTAGTATTATTGGAAAATATTATTACAGTTTAAAGTAACAAGTTTTTTTATTTGAATATATTTTCAAATGCAATTTATTCCAGTGATGCAAAGCTGAATTATCAGCATCATTACTCCAGTCTTCAGTGTAACATGCTTTTCAAGAAAAAAATTCTTATTATCATGTTATTATGTGGTTATGTTATTATTATTATTATGTTGAAAACAGTTGTGCTGCTTTATGTTTTTGTGGAAACCGGATTTTTTTTCAGTATTGTTTGATAAACACTGTAGAATTTCAAACAGCATTTATTTGAAATAGAAACCTTTTGCTACTTTATAAATGTGTTTACTTTAAATTTAATGTGTCCTTGCTGAATGAAAGTAATAATTTCTTTTTTTTTTAAAATCATACTGGCATCAAACTGAACGATCACCATATTTGTAAAAAAAAAAAGCATTTATATTGCCTTTGTGTGTTTCCCTGTGAATATTTCACTGCTTCACCATGAAAAATAAATTTGCATTTACAGTTTATTTTCGTTAGAGCTTCATCTGCTTGCACAGATTGTAGCTTCAGTCTTTCTGTGATTGCAAGTTTGAATGCGCGTGGCACTTCAAGTGTGATGTGAGACGGAAAAATTAGGCGAGGAGAGATAATCATGAAATTTCGAAGAGATAAAGACCCCTCATAAACTAACACTTTACCAATGCTTGTTTAAACATTTCTATTTCTGCTATCCACAATAACTTTATAGCACTGTACTCTTACTGTATATCAATTATTCATTAAGTTGCATCATTTTTTATTTCTCCTACCACATTTTTAGACAAACATCTGCTGTAAACATTTGTGAGAACTTGTTATACTTCATGTATCCCAAACTATGAAAGAGCATTTTCTGAGCCAGAAATTTAAATTCCTCTGGGAATGAAGAGAGGTATTTCTGATGACCTAAAAGCATTTATATGTATTTATTCAGCAGATGATCTAAAGCAACTTATAAGGTAGAATAAGAATGAAGTAGAATGAGAATAATAAAACATTTCTATTTCTGCTATCCACAATAACTTTATAGCTCTGTACTCTTACTGTATATCAATTATTCATTAAATTGCATCATTTTTTATTTCTCCTACCACATTTTTAGACAAACATTTGCTGTAAACATTTGTGAGAACTTGTTATACTTCATGTATCCCAAACTATGAAAGAGCATTTTCTGAGCCAGAAATTTAAATTCCTCTGGGAATGAAGAGAGGTATTTCTGATGACCTAAAAGCATTTATATGTATTTATTCAGCAGATGATCTAAAGCAACTTATAAGGTAGAATAAGAATGAAGTAGAATGAGAATAATAAAGTAGAAGACATTAGAGCAGAAGCATCCGACACACTATAAGGGTTCATTAAGTTCACCGTTCATTTATTCCTCTTCTTTTTGTCCTTTTCCAGCACAAACCTCCTTTTGAAGTCAACGACCTCTTTGAGGACATCAAGGATGGGGTGAAACTGCTGGCTCTGTTAGAAGTGCTGTCTGGACAGAGATTAGTAAGTGTTTCTGTGATGCAATATCTGCAGATTATCTCTCTGTGAAACCTCTGCATTGAGCGCAGCAGCAGCTGGTGTGGCAAAGTCTGTTTAATGCCAAGATGATGGGCTTGATAGAGTCCTTCCTTTCATTTCCCCTCCTGATAAACCCCTCGTACTTCCCTGCAGCCATGCGAACAGGGCCGCCAACTCAAAAGGATCCACTGGGTGTCCAACATCGGCACAGCTCTTAAGTTCCTGGAGGGAAGGAAGGTAACACTCCGGTTATCTCATCTGTCTCACTGAACTGCTCATCTGTCTTAATTATATGGGGATATTCTGTATAACACTCCCTGCTGGGTCATTCCTGTTCTGCAGTACCTTTCTAGCTTTTAAAAATGAGTATGATTGCGCTAAAATTTCAGGAACTCTTTCTAGAAAAGGATATAGCAGACTGTCAGAAATATGCTCAGACAAGGACAAGAAATGAACAGGATGGAAGTTAGTAATTGCTCAGTGAGGAATTGGCAGAGAGCTTACATGTGTAACGCCCCTGTGGACTGTTTGTTGTGGTTTCTTCCCTTTGTGTTGGTTTAGCCCGTTTAATCATTAGTTAATCACCGTCATTGTGCTCACCCTGTCTGCCTCTAATTATTCACCCTATATTAGTTCCTGTCTGTCTGAGCATTGGTGTCGGTTATTGTGAATGAAAAATTATTACAATTTAAAATAACTATTTTCTGTTTGAATATATTTTAAAATTGATATTGTGCTGTAATTTATTCCTGTGATGCAAAGCTGAATTTTTAGCATCATTCCTCCAGTCTTCAGTGTCACATAATTTGATCAATTAAGATAGATGTTTTAGAGTGACATCCTGGAAGAATTCATTAAATGCATTGATAATACTTACGTTACGTATGTCACTTCCATGTCATTAAAGCTGCGTTTAGAAATAGGGATTTTTATACAAGACATGATATGGAAGAAAAACATATAAACTGATCACCAATTACAATAATATATTGTTTTTATATTTAATAGCTATTTTATAAAAAAAAAAATAGATTTAAAAATTATATATATAAAAAAATAAAATTATGTAAAAAGATTTGCTGCTCAAGAACCATGTCTTATTATTATCATTGTTGAAAATTGTTCTGCTGCTTAATATTTTTGTGGAAACCATGATACATTATTTGTTCTTAAGATTATTTGATGAATAGAAAGTGTAAAAGAACAGGTTTCATTTGAAATAGAAATATTTTGTAACATTAGAAATGTCTTTACTGTCACTTTTGATCAATTTATTGCATCCTTGCTAAATAAAAGTATTAACTTCCCCCCCCCCTATTTTTTTTTTTTTACTG
>NW_015632714.1:66466-67646 GCF_001515625.1 Sinocyclocheilus rhinocerous
TTTTTTTTTTTTACTGATGCTAAATGAACTGCACAATAAGAATGATCCAGCCATATCTGTAGTCTTATCTGATCATTGAATATGTTCATATGCCCCAGTCTGGCATCCGTCATCATACTTCATTTCTAACTGTGTGCTCTCTCTTAACATGTCTTGTCTCAGTCTGTGTACCGAGGTTCTCCGGTCAGTACTTCTCCTAGTCACAGTTCTCTCAAACACCTCCTCTTGTTACGCATATCTGCATTTGATGATGCGTACCGTATGCAGCGAGCAACTCCATTATTTACTGATCTCTGCTGAAGCTGCTACTGGCTGAAAGAGCTGCAATTATTTTTAGAAAGCTTGTTTTTTCTACAGCATCTCTTATGATGTCCGTGACTGGCTGACCATGAGCACATTGCTTTTTCCTATTCACTCACATGTTCCTCATATACTCGGTGCATTCATATTTGCTTATTCCCTAAGAAGTGAATATGTCTGGCTACTTATTTTTATTCAAGTCGACATGAAGTCAAAATAGACCCTGTTTACTTTCTTAATGCACGTTCCTGGTGTTATTCTGCACGATTCATAGTGCTGGTTTAGACTGGCTTGTTTGCACTGACCTCAGATCTGTGGATAATGTCTGTTACATTAATATTTTCAAATGATTTAGACTTTCTAACATGAGAAATATTTATTTTCCAGATCAAACTAGTCAATATCAATGCCACTGACATTGCTGATGGACGCCCGTCCATCGTATTGGGGCTGATATGGACCATTATCCTCTATTTCCAGGTAATGTTGGCCAATTATGATGGTAGGATCTGGAAAACTGTAATAGGTCTGTGTGTATTTGGGTTGTAAGGATCTGTCCCTGGAACTTTTGCAGATTGAGGAGTTAACCAGTAACCTTGCAGCCCTTCAGGCTTTATCCAGCAGTGCGTCTTCAGTGGACAGCATGGCCAGCTCGGAGACGGGAAGCCCACCTATGAAACGCAAAGGGATGACAAAGTTTCAGGGCAATGCCAAAAAAGCCATGCTCAGATGGGTCCAAAGCACAGCAACCAAGTAAATACGAGCTCTATCGAGGGTAGGGCTGGGCGATATAGCTAAAAAATGTATCAACGATATAATGTTTTATATCATTCGGTATCGATAATTATTGACATTTTTTATAATTTTTTTAAAACAGAGC
>NW_015632714.1:68183-77646 GCF_001515625.1 Sinocyclocheilus rhinocerous
TTCTCTAATATTTTGAATGAATAACGCAGCAGCGGCGCGTCTCATGGGCTAGAGTCTAGACTAACAAAAGACTAACACTTACATCATTATCACCGCATCTCACGCGCCATTGTAATGACGCTCCCTGATGCACACCTAACATTCAAGTGCAAATGTTTATTTTAAATTAGACTAATATTCATTCTTTATTTACAGTCTCCTCATCACAGGCAGGCACACCACTCAATTCAGCATGTGTTCATGTTTGTGTGTGCTGTCTGCGTCACTCATAGCTCGTGCCTATATCGTGCCCTATATCGAACATTTTTTCTATCGTTATTGAAGAAGGTGTACCGTCGATAAATATCGATACCGTTTTATCGCCCAGGCCTAATCGAGGGTTTAAAATTATCATTTGAAATGGATATGCCAACCAACAAGAATTGTGTATAAAAACCGGCCTAATTTGTCAGTAAGTCTTCTAATGAGATGTTATTTCTTCTCTCGAGGCGTCTTGGGATTGAAGTTAAAGACTTTGGTCCTAGTTGGCGCAGCGGTTTGGCCTTCCATTCTGTTATTCATGCCATTCGGCCAGACCTTGTGGACATGGACATAGTGAGAAAAAGAAGTAATCGTGAGAACCTTGAAGAGGCTTTCAGCGTGGCAGAGAACGAACTGGGAATACCACGTTTACTAGATCCTGAAGGTAATGATACGGCTTATTTTACTCCAAAATCTCTTCAATTTCCCTTGAGATAAGCCATGTCGACTTACAAAGTAGCACCATGGTGTTAGCATGGTTTTTGCAAATGGTTCTTTGAGAATTCCATGTTTTTTAGATATGTACAATGTTAATATAATGGCATTCTTTTAAATTACCTTTGATTACCACGCAGGTACCATGGTATAATATAACTAAAACTATAAAAAAAAAATTGTTACTTGAAATAAAGCCAAAATTAACTGAAATGAAAAAAAAAACTATGCACCAAGAGCTTGTAACACTCCAAAGAGAAAGGAAAAATTGAAATCGCATAATATGACCCCTTTAACGTTTTTATTATTAATAAACTTTTATTATTTCAGCTGGCTGCCAAGGCAACATTACTCATTTTAATTTAGTTTAACTTGATGTAGTAAATTAACTAAAACTTAAACTAAAATGTATAAAAATATATAGACATATATAAAGAAAAAAAAAAAAACTAATAAAAATGACAAAAACAACAAAATTACTAAAGCTTTAACTAAAATTAAGATGAAATATAAAAACAAAACTAATTTACAATATTAATAAAAACTGTAATAATATAATAATTATAGTAAAAGTATAGTGTATAGTATAGTAAAGCAATAAGCCCCAAGAAGCCGTGGTTTACAGTGAATTTATAACAGCTAAGGGGCGTTGTTAGGCACGACGTGAAGCGGAGTCGCCTTCACAGGGCTTATTGCTTTTATAAAACGGTTATTCCATATATATAGTAAGGTTTCACAAAATAAAACAGAGCAAATAAAGTGTAATGATATTAATAAAAACAGTATTCTTCCACCAAACAATTCTTCCTCAGAAACAGTTGTGGTTACAATAAAGTGGTTGCCAAGCAACACACAAAGTAAACAAAGGTGTATGTTTGTAGAGTAATTTACAACAGCTTCGAACGCGGCTCAACCAATCAGATCAAGGACCGGAACTATCCGTTTTAAAATATGTGGTATAACCATCTAATACCATGAATGTATCGCCAATACTAATGTTGTGTGGTTAATAATGTAGATTCTGTCAATGATCTGTTGTGCTTTTGAAGAGCCACTCATTTGTTTTGAGTTTGATTTGAATAGACACTGCTTAATTATACTGGAGATCCACCATTATCAAGCCTCATTATAGACGGACGCTGTTATAGTTTGTAGGTCATGCTGCTATTCAAGCATGTCATCAGGCCAGATCAGACAGAGACTAGCATGACATCATGATGTGATATGGCAGAAGCCCTTTGAAGAGGCTATAAAAAGCCTCATTTGGCTCTTCAGGTCAGTGGATCATCTAATATGACAGTCACCTGATGATGCACGGTAAAACTCAAACAAAAGCTAAATGCATGCATAGATACATAAACAGCACAATGGTAATATCTCAAGGATTTCCACTTGTGGGGTTCAAATCTATAACTTTGTTTTATTGCAGATGTGGATGTGGACAAGCCTGATGAGAAGTCCATAATGACATACGTAGCTCAGTTCCTGAAGCACTATCCAGATCCCCACCAGTCCGAGACAGATGGACAGCAAGAGGAGGTACGCTTTAGTGCTTATGCTCATGTATAAGCTAAAAATACACTAGCTGCTTGCTGTTGTTATTTAATGCAGTCACTGCTGTAGTGCTTCCTCATCAGTCACTAACCATTACTGTAGTCCATCACAATGTGGAATCCATTCAAGAATCATTTTACTTTAGAATCACGCCCATAGTGCATTGCTCTGTGTGCTCACTCTGTCTCTGTGTCTGTATCACTCGCCATGCGCATTCGTAGCTGGTTCGTTCCATTCCTACGTTCGCTTTCTCTATCCCAGCTCTACAGGTAAGAGTCGATTATGTCTCATCTGCATGAGGTTCATTTAGTGCATGGGACATTCTCAAGAAACGATGCCATATGTGCTAGAAAAGTTTAGGAAACATTATTACAACATAGTTACCGTAACTTTGTAAATTACAGAAACATACATATGCTTATAATAAAATATAATGAATAATTGATCATATAAATACTTATCAATAAATCACATTGAATAATTGAAAATAATATTAATATCCAATGATACTGCTTATTCAAAACCGATTTTGTCCAAAACATGTTACATTTAAAAGGATTTGGGGTTAAAGATCTGTGCAAACATTTATAATAATATTTATATTAAATACGTTTTAGTCAGAAAACATCATTGCACACACATTGTTTACTTTTTCAAATGTATTTTTTGTTAAAGGGAGAAATGCCGCAGCATAAGAACATAAAGTGCATGAACAACAAATATTTTTATTTATACATATTGATATTTACATATAGGCAGTGGAAGCATAATCTTTTTGTTAGATTTAGATTTTTTAGAAGTTAGATTTTTTTTATTCTAAATAAAATGGAAAATAAGCAAATATACTGTACATTGACAGATGAAAAGCAAACATTTCAAAATAAAAACAAACTATTTAAAATTTTGTTTTGCAGTATACACTTAACTACACTAAAATCTGGTTATTTATATGATGATTAATTTCTGAAGACAATTGTAACACAAATGTCACCGCTTGCTGAGAATGGCCTGGTGGTGGTGGATACTCTCTGCTTGTTTCCTCTCTTTCTCTGGCTTTTATCTTGCTAACGTCTTGAATGTGTTGTGTTTGCATCTCTTGATGTGCCTTTGCTCTCCTGGACAGTATGATCCACAAGATATAGAGCTAATGCTTGAGGTATGTGTATATTAATACATAGGGTCATAACAGCTCCGTATTATGTGTAACAAACTACAAAATAGTGGAGATCTTCTTCACTCTTCTTTGGGATTGGACTCTCTCCTCTTTTTCATTGTTTCACACTGCTGTGTTACCTGCTTTGGGTTCTTGTTACAAGGGTTTCTTGCTGAATACCTGCTAAGCGAGTGATAAATCATTGTTTCTTTCTGTCTGATGTGCACAGCGAGAGGAACGCAAGGTGCTAAGGGAGGTGAAGATCTGGCTGGATCAGCTAGAGAGAGATATACTGCGTGCACAGGGATCTGAAGAGAGTCTCACCGACAGATATCAGGTGAACAAGACAGTTTTCCATGATCTTTAGGCTGCTTTTAAGATTTCAATATGCAAATGAGCTCTGTTATGATTGGCTAAACTCTTTGCATTTGAAATGAGTTGTGAGTTTGCTTTCAGGTCAGATGTAATTATTTCTCCTCCATTCTTCTTTTTTGACTGCAGGCTTTTAAGAGTTTCCGTGTGCAGTATGAGATGAGAAAGAAACAGATCGAGTCTCTCCTGCAGCCGGTACACAAGGATGGCAAGCTGTCCGTGGACCAGGCCGTGGTCAAACAGGCCTGGGATCATGTGTCTGTCAGGGTACGTGCTTCACCAAATGTAATTAACGTGCTTGTTTTTTCTATGGAATGTAAAGAGATGTTTCATGCTATTTTTATGCAATGAAAATGAATAGACAACATTATGCACCGAAAATGACAGAAAAAGTATAGTAGTCTATAGTAGGCTTGTGCTCTATATTCTAAGACTTTATGATGGCTTTGTGTGAGGAACAGATTGATATTCCTCGTCACTGCAGCTCTTGTATAATCTCAAGTTTTGTCCGTGATACTAAATGGCTTCGTTGTTGTTGTGTGTGCCATATAACTCGTATATTCATTTTAGAGCTTCTCGTATATTCATTTTAGAACATATAGAACTTCTAGTGGATTCATTTTGGCAAATTAATACTTCAACTTAAGCTGGAGATTGCAAATATATTTGTCTTTTTTGTACACCAGTCCACTATTATGTTGATTATGTTTGAAAATAGTTTTTACTTCAGAGTTTAACTCTGAACTGTTACTGCAGTGCTTCTCTAGCTGTCATTAGCTGTAATGAAGTGTGAATTGGAGCGTAGACCATAGATACAGGGTTCATTACTGAGGAAAGAGGACAGACACACAGAGACGGTTTTGTTTAATGGAACAGAGAAGTCCACAGAGCGGACACCGCAATCTGGCTAGACACTTGAAAGCTTGAAGGGTCGTCACAGACAGCGAACGGCTTTCAAAACAGATCTCTACTTTTGATATTTGCGATGCTTTTGTGTGGCTTGCGCAGCTCTTAGACTGGCACATCCATCTGGATAAGTCTTTGCCGGACCCTCTGGGAGTGATCGGAGCCTGGCTGCATCGGGCAGAACTTTCCCTGAGAGAAGACATTCCCATTCAACAGGCCCACGAAGAGACGGCCAACATCATCCTCAGAAAACTGGAACAGCACAAGGTAGGGACAAGAACTTTTTTTTCTTTCTTAAGGGAATTGCTCTGATCACTGTGCTGCTAAAATTAAAAACAATGTCTGTGCTTTCTGTGCAGGAGGTTTTGAAGAATTTGGAAGGACACCGACAGACATTTCAACAGATTCACAGAGACCGATCAGTAAACGGCGTCCCAGTTCCACCAGAGCAGCTTCAGGACATGGCAGAAAGGTTAAATCTGATTACCTTAAGTTTCATTTAACTGTTTAAAGGGGACATGAAATGGCATTTGCAATGCATTTAATGTATGTTATGTGATGTACAATCACATACATAACAATGGCAATTTAAAGTATTAAACAACTGCACTGTTCGTGCTATAGACTTGAATGGATGCCATCAAATGACTGACTTGAGTCACCTAGCAACCATCCAGGGGTGCGTTTCCCAACAACAACTATGGTCGCAAGTTCCGTCGTTACCAATCGAGTACAATGGAACTAACGACCATAGTTAGATAATGATGCTTTTGGGAAACGCACCCCAGAACAACTTAGCAACTACCTAGACCACACCAGGCAACCACATAGCAACACCCTAGCAATCACCCAGAGCACCCCAGACAATCACATAGCAACACCCTAGCAACCACCCAGAACATCTCGGAAAACCACATAGCAACACCAGACAATGACATAGCAACGCCCTAGCAACCACCCAGAACGCCCCAGGCACATCACATAGCAGTGTCCTAGCAACCACCCAGAACACCCCAGACAGTCACATAGCAACACCCTAGAAACCACCCAGAACACCCCAAGCAACCACATTGCAACACCCTAGCAACCACCCAGAACACCCCAAACAGTCACATAGCAACACCCTAGAAACCACCCAGAACACCCCAGGCAACCACATTGCAACACCCTAGCAACCACCCAGCACACCCCAGGCAACCACATTGCAACACCCTAGCAACCACCCAGCACACCCCAGGCAACCACATTGCAACACCCTAGCAACCACCCAGCACACCCCAGGCAATCACATATCAACACCCTGGCAACCACCCAGAATGCCCCAGACAATGACATAGCAACACCCTAGCAACCACCCAGCACACCCCAGACAACCTCATAGCAACACCCTAGCAACCACCCAGAACACCCCAGGCAACCACATAGCAACACCCTATCAAACACCCCTAGCAACCAAATAATAATACCCTAGCAACCACCCAGAACAATCTAGCATCATGTTGGTGAGTTTTATCAAATTAAAAAATCATACAATATTATTTTAATATTATTTTTCTGATGCATATGAACGTGGTTACATCCATAGAAAAGAAAGTATTTTCAGAGATTATTAAATTTTGAGGAGAACAAGCTAATAATAATAAATCATGCAGAATAAGACCAGCAACATTTATTAATAGATTATTATTTTATATTAACTTTAATGTTGACGTTATAGACTGTAATTATAGAAGCTACGAGCTCAAAATCCCAAATCCCATGAGTTACTGCTATATTTACTAATATGTCATGTTTCCGCAGGTTTAATTTTGTGTCCACGTCGTCTCACATCCATCTGATTAAGAATGAGTTCTGGGAGATGAAGTACCGTCTCATGGCGTTTCTAATGCTGGCTGAGTCAAAGCTCAAATCCTGGATCATTAAATATGGCCGTCGGGACTCAGTGGAGCTTCTTCTGCAAAATTATATTGTACGTCCTCCAGCGTATTTAATAAACTCTTTTAATCTGCTTTATAAAAACTGATTCAGCTGACATATTATGAAACATCTTTCCATTACTGTCCTCTTTTACACACAGGCGTTCATTGAAGGCCATAAGTTCTTTGAGCAGTATGAAACCACGTTCCAGACTCTGAAACAAGCTGCAGACTCCTACTTGAAATCTGGGGCTTCGGGTAAGATACATCACACTTTTAATGCATTATTCCCCTGAGGCTGGAGATTCATGCAGCTTTTTATAATCGTTCCCTGGCAGCGATTCTGAACTCTAGCAGCTGAAATGAGCCTATTGCTTTGTGATCAGGCAGCCTCATTCTGTCACACGTTCTTGATACCTTCATTAGTGCTGTGGAGTAATATTATTTCTTAGAAAATTATATTTGACACGCTCAATCTGATGGTATTCTTTGACATTGTGTGGTAATATTAAAGGGGTCATATGATGCTTTTTAAAATATCATTATTTTGTGTACGCTGCTTCAACACTAACTGCGGTTACAGAAACCACGCCTTCTTTCTTTGCGTGCACATTTGGGCGGCGTTATGCAAATATTTCCACATAGTGAGGTAGATATGTGGGGGCGTGTTAGAACGAGCTGTTTTAGGGGGGCGTGGCAGAGTCTTAACTTTGATAAAGAATATCTCTTTGGTTTTGAGACTTTAGTCTTTGCAACTTCAGGGATCTTATCTATGCACAATCAGCTTGTAACACTCCAAAGAGAAAGGAAAACTTGAAATCGCATCATATGACCCCTTTAATATAAATACTAAATATATGCTGGGTGAATGCATAGAATGTATTGAATATATAGAATGGATGAATGTCACAAATGAAATCTCCTGGTCATATTTCACTCCAAAATCAAGAGGGAAAAAAGACATTGCATTTTGCATAATGAAATTAAGTTTTCTTGCATTGTCACATTATTTTCATGACAATAAAGCACATTTTCCCCCACCTATCTGGACAAGGTATTTTTATTTTATTTATTTATTTACTTAAAAAAAATAAAATATCATTATTGTATTATGAACATACACCACTGAAAGTTTAGGATCAATAAGATTTTTTTTTAAAGAAATTAAGGTTTTAATTTAGCAAGGATGCATTAAACTGATCAAAGATGAGAGTAAAGACTTTGACATTCTTACAACAAATTGTTTCAAATAAATCCTGTTCTTTTGAACTTTCTTATATAATATTATAAGAAATATATATATAATTATTATAAGAAATATATATAACTTATATAAAATAATCCTGAAAAAAAATTAAAGTACATATATATCACCAAATCAGCAAATTAGAATGATTTCTGAAAGACTGGAGTAATGATGCTGAAAATTCAGCTTTGCATCACATAAATGAATTACATTTATAGAAAACAGTTATTTTAAATTATGATAACATTTCACAATATTACTGTTTTAATATATATTTTTGATTAAATAAGTAGCATACGAGACATTAAAAATAGGGGTAAATGTGTTTTAATGTAATAAAAAATAATGTGACAAAAAACCCTCCCCCCAAAATAATATTGAAATTATATAAAAATATAGCCTATTTTTATGCAAAATATAATTTCTTATTTTTATTCTTTTGAAAATGGCAAGAAACATGACCTGGATGTGTTATTGATAGGTTTTAGGACTCAATACAAAGGTGCCATGTCGAGTGTAGTAATGCGGTTTAACTGTTTCATATTCCAGGCAGTAAAACCCCCAAGAGAGGTGAGTTTAGAGGAACCAGAATACTCGGTAACATAGTGACTGCCCTAGTAGAAAAGTAATATATTTAAAATACATTTATTTCATTCTAAGTATAGTTCAAATGTGTTAACATATTTACTGACATATCGCTTGAGACTTTTTGATTATTGATCAATTATAATTCAACTTTATTTGGAGTACTACTTGTGCACAATGCACATTTCTTAATATTAAGCCTAAAATGTGTTTTAATGTCACTTTTGATGAGGACTGTATGAATAATACCAGTCTTTAAATGCAAGATATTTAAAGTGCGCTTAAAGTATATTTGCAATAGTTCCACTTTAGCACAATCAAATATACTTCATTATACCTTTAGTGTGACTTCAGCACAATTAATGTACATGAAGTACAAAATTAGTTGTCCCAATTTAGCAGACTTTAAAGTCCCCATGAAATCAAAATGAAAGTTTTTAGTATCAATATGTTAGTCTTAAGGTTATCTATAAGGCAGTGTGCTCCAAAACAGTGACAAAATTCGCATTGGATGAGATTGTGGCTGCCTGGCATACCCTGTCAAATGCGGCTTTACGGAGCTCAACGGCTCTGAACGGCTCTAGCCCAAGCTGTGATATAAACTAACACTATTGGCTATTTTAAAAGGGGGCGGGGCTTCCTGTTTCAGTTCAAATGACGTCAACACATAGAGTAACGCTGCGTGTTTCTAAGCATTTCAGGGGACCTTTAAGTATACCAGTTTAGCATTCCAAAAGGTTATTTTTATGTAAATGTATTTGTAGTATACTTAGCATGAAATAAATGTATTTCAAATACATTTTAGTATGTTTATTTTTCACTAGGGTGTTTAGATCACATGGTTGTTCTTGACTGAAGTGTGTAACATCACAATACAGTGATTTCACTTCTGCTAACCCCTTCTGTCAGTTCACTTAGCGTAGCTGATAGTCTAATCCAGTGTTTCCCAACCTTTTTTTAGTCGCGGCACCCTTTGGAAATTTTAACAAACTTGTG
>NW_015632714.1:77661-85031 GCF_001515625.1 Sinocyclocheilus rhinocerous
TTTTTTTTTTTTTTTTTTACCAATTATCCAAATAATGTTTTGTCCTAGAAAGCTATTATTATCAGAACACGCGAGCATAACATAGCGGTTAGCAGATCAATTAATGAGAGGGCAGCGTTACCAGAGTTGCCCATTTACCACACCTTGTTACAGCACAGTAGGGCTATTGCAGACAGAAGCAATACTGCATTACATCGATGTTTCCTGTCGGCTCAGTTTTTGAGTGGACTTTGCTGTTCCGATTCGCATGAACGGTATACGAGTGGAGCGACTGAGCGGAGCGCACACGCATAGAGCGGGATAATACGCAGAGCGTCACACCACGTGAAAGTGAATCCTGAGCGGTGAACTAATTTTCGGCAGCCGAAATTTCGGTGCATCTCTAATTATTGGCGACATCAGAAATGGATATTATATAATAGATGCTTTTTTGAACATTTTAGCAATTTAAAAATATAAAAAAATAATTTTTTACACGGCACCCCTGCTCTCGACAGACGGCACCCCGGTTGGGAAACACTGGTCTAATCCACAACACTGGGCACCTTTCTGACTCTAGGGATTGATTTGTGTGTCTTGTGCAACTCAAAAATCAGATTGACAAATGCATTTGTTTTTAGTGTGCAAGACTCTGTTATTCATAATGTGATTTGCCTTCAGCTGAGGAGGTAGAAGGGGTGAATAAGTTTCTGAGCGATGCCACAGCACAGTGGAAGAACCTGTCAGTGGAGGTGAGGAGCGTCCGCAGCATGCTGGAGGAAGTGATCTGCAACTGGGAGAAATACAGCAGCACAGTGGCCAGCCTGCAGGCCTGGCTGGAGGACGCTGAGAAGATGCTCAACCAGTCAGAGAGCGACAAACGGGTGCGTTGGAAAGTTTGAGACTTTCAGATGAAATGCTGTCGAATGAAAACGGTTGTGTATAAACAGTGTGAATTCTTCTGCAGGAGTTTTTCCGGAATCTTCCACACTGGATTCAGCAGCACATGGACATGAATGATGCTGGAAACTTCCTGATTGAGACGTGCGATGAGACTGTGTCTCGAGAACTGAAACAGCAGTTGCTTCTTCTCAACGGCAGATGGAGAGAGCTGTTTGTCAAAGTCAAACATGTAAGACGTGTGACGTCACATTTAAGTGCTCATTCTACACTACACATCAAGCATTTTGTTTTTATCCCTCAAGTCAGGGTTTCTTTTACCCAGCACAGTCATAATTTAGTTTTTCATTGACATTCATTGACAGCAGTGTTAATTTTGACAGCAAATTTTGATTTAGTTTTGGTCGTAGTCTTTTGACTAAAATGCCATTTAGTTTTAGTCATATTTTTGTCATCTAAATAGTTTTTAGTTTTAGTCTAGTTTTAGTTGACTAAATATCATAAGATTTTAGTCGACTACATCTACAGTAAATTTAGTCGGCTAAAATCTAATGGGTTTAGTTACAGTGTAATGCTTTTATTTGTTGACAAAAATGTCAATAGATTTACGTCATAGTTTTTGTCATTCAAAAAGAGTTTTAGTTTGTTATCGTCTCCTTGTCGTCGGTGAAAAAGATGTCGTTGACGAAAATTATGACGAAAATTATTCGTCAACGAAATTAACACTGATTGACAGTCTGTTGCATCTGTACGTTTTATGAAATAATGTCAATATTCATATTGGTGTAAACATAATTCTGATGATATTTTTTTCTTAGTATGCAAGAGCAGATGAAGTGGACAAACTGAGAAAAGATTATGACGATGGGATCGAAGCTTTAAAGGCATTTATTGACATGGCCAACGAGAGGATGAACACTCCAGTTCAAGTTTCATTTCTGAACATACGGACATATCTACAAGACGTTGAGGTAATCAGAGTTCACAAAGCTGGTTCTCTGGAATACTTGATACTGATTGGTCAGTCGCAGCATAGACTTGACAGACTACCATTCAAATGTTTGGAGCTGAAACAATTGTTTTTACTTTTACATTTACATTTAGTCATTTAGCAGATGCTTTTATCCAAAACGACTTTATAAAATTATGACATTAGAAGCAATCAAATCCAACAAAAGAGCAAGAATATGCAAGTGCTATGAGACAGGTTTTTTTTTTAATGTTTTTGAAAAACGCCTCTTATGCGCATCAAGGCTGCATTTTTTAAAATTCAAAATATATAGTTGAAACAATAAAATTGTGAAGTATTATTAACATTTTAAATAAGTTTTTTTCTATTTGAATATATTTTAAAGTGTCATTTATTCCTGTGACGCAAAGCTGAATTTTCAGCATCATTCCTCCAGTTTTCAGTGTCACATGATCCTTCAGAAATCATTCTAATATGCTGATTTGCTGCTCAAGAATAATTTCTTATTATTATCAATGTTGATAACAGTTGTGCTGCTTAATATTTTTGTGGAATGCGAGATTAATTTTCAGTATTTTCAGTATTTTTGATTAATAGAGAGTGCAAAAGAACAGCATTTTTAAAAATAGAAATCTTTTGTAACATCATAAATGTCTTTACTGCCACTTTTGATCAGTTTCTTTGCTGATTAAATTAATTTCTTTAAAAGAAAATCTTACTGACACATACTGTACATACTGTAATATGTGAATTTATACAATTATCCATTCAGTTTATATAAAAAAAATTAATGATGTTTATTGATGCATCAGCTAGAGATTATATAAAACTCATTTCTCACAGGACATCAAGCACAAAGTGCCGTCCATGGAGGCGGCGTACAAGACGGCCACACGTAACGCGCAGCAGCTGACCAAAGACCTCACTGAGGAGGAGATCGCACAGATGCTGGCTACCATGGCAGCCATCAAGGATGAGCTCAGCAAGGTGCCTACCCTGTATTTTCCCCCATGAACTTCCACATTAAACCGTAATCACACCGTCTCACATTATGACCTCAATGTCTCATTTAGATAAGAGAAAGAGCTCTGCCCCTGCTGAGGGACTCCCAGGCCATGCTGCCTCCTTTAGAGGAGATGGAGAAACATATCACTGGGTTCTACCAGTCGCTGGAGAAGGCGAGCCGCATCACTTCCTCCCGGGACTCCGAGGCTCCAGGAGACTTCAAGCAGAAGTGTCAGGTGACTAAAGGACTATGGGTTGCACTCAAGGGTGGCTTGACAATGAGATTTTAGGGTTATGATAATGTTAGCTCAAAAGGTTTTGTTTACATAATATGTGTGTGTACTGTGTATATTTATTATGTATATATAAATACACACACATGCATGTATATATTTCAGAAAAATGTTATTTTTATATATTAAATATATTTATTTATAATATAAATTATGTGAATATAAATATAGACATGCAAATACATGTAAATAGTTTCACAATATATATACTGTAAGTGTGTGTATTTATATAATTTAATTGATAATTTATGCATTTATATGTACATAATAAATATGCACAGAACACACACATATATTATGCAAACAAAAACTTTTATTTTGTATGCAGTCGCTGGAGAAGGCGAGCCGCATCACTTCCTCCCGGGACTCCGAGGCTCCAGGAGACTTCAAGCAGAAGTGTCAGGTGACTAAAGGACTATGGGTTGCACTCAAGGGTGGCTTGACAATGAGATTTTAGGGTTATGATAATGTTAGCTCCATGAATGATGATTTTAAAAATAATTATAATATAATATATCATTCAATACTGAAATACAGCTGTTAACTAAAACTAAAGCCATGAAATTACTTGAAATAAAATGAATGTTAACTTAAAAAAAAAATATATATATATATATATATACAGTGGGTACGGAAAGTATTCAGACCCCCTTAAATTTTTCACTCTTTTTTATATTGCAGCCATTTGCTAAAATCATTTAAGTTAATTTTTTTTCCTCATTAATGTACACACAGCACCCCATATTGACAGAAAAACACAGGCACTAATATATACAGTATATACACACAGACACACACACACATGCATATGTATATAAAAAACAATTTCAGCCAAGGCATTCATTTAATTTAACTTGATGCATGAAAAAAACTAAAAGACTGAAACATAATATAACAAATAAAATATTATATTAAATAAAAATAAAATAAATAAATTTAGAAATAAAAAAATAAAAAAATATTTCAATTATATAAACATATTTTAAAAAACTTAAAAAAAATACAAACATTTTAAATGAAAATAGAAAAATAGATAATAGCATCTCAATATAACTAAAATTACACTGGTTAAAACTCTTCTATGTAATTAAAAAATTTTGCTTAACCTTTGTGTCAAGTCAAAATGTTTATTCAGGAGTCCAAATATTTTAGGTTATGATGAAAATTGTACAATAGTTTTGGTCCCAAAATTGTTTTGTGTGGTTTTATGATTTTATGATTTTAAGGGTTTATGAACACACAATATTTAAAAAATGTATTTGCCAATAATTCTCTCTCTTTGTATTTTCTCTATTTACACAATCATCAGGAGCTGGTGACCTATCAGCAGAGCTGTAAAAAGTGTCTGTCAGTGATTGATAAAAACCATCAGATCATTCTGAAATCACTGGACACCAGCAAGAACCTAAAACACCTGGACACGTCACTGCTAGAGAGGAGAATCTCAGAGCTTCAGGCCTCTTCACAGGTGAGGAAGAGCAACGTCATGTCTTCTATGCATGTTTGAGGTTAAAATCTATGACTAAAGATCTTGGTAAATCAGAGCACAGTTTGAGATCTCTTCTGAAACTTTAGAGCAGATACAGAAGAACAACAATCTGAGAATCAGAAGAATTAGGCAGAATCCATTTGATCTCATTGTAGTTTGGGAGAAACAATTGTTATATGAAATAAATCCCATTTGTGATTTTTCTTTTATAAATGTTCATTGCTGTACTGTATGTTTTATCTCAAAAAGGGCATGGTAAAAGAAACCACAGAATGGAAGAGGCATGTGGAGGCGAACAGCAGCCTGATGAAGAGATTTGAGGAGTCTCGTGTGGAGCTGGAGAAGGTTCTGAAAGTAGCTCGCAGCTCCATGACTGAGAGAGGAAACCCAGAGGACCTTCTGAAAAAGCACACTGTGAGAAATGAAACCCAACCATCTATTCTAGTGCTCGGCAAATAGGCCAAAAGCAGAGTTTGAACTTTATTCGGTCTCCAGAAGGGAAATGTATTCAGAGAAATTGCAAAGCTGAAATGATTTCATAACATTTCTATTGAATGTCCTGCAGGAGTTCTTTGGGCAGCTGGATCAGAGAGTTCTCAATGCTTTTCTGAAAGCCTGTGATGAACTCACAGATATACTACCAGAGCAAGAACAGCAGAATCTGCAGGAAACAGTCAGGAAACTGCACAAACAGTGGAAGGTCAGAGAACACTTACAGCATTGCAGTCTCACCTCTCAATACCAACCATTTCTATAGCGTTTCAAAAGGTTACTAATAATTCTATTTTAAAAAATCAGTTTATTTTTAGTTGTTGTTATTAAATTATTTACTTATATTTTAATAATAATAGAAATAATATTTTTAAATTGATCATGTTATTATTATTATTAATATTTTTTTTATTGTTTTAACTGTTCATGTATATCAAACCATTTTTAATTTATGTTGTTACAGAACAGCAACATTTACATAAGCACTTATATATAATGATATAAATAAATAAATACTGAACAATTATTGACGTTAGCGTCTTCTTCAAAATGAAGGAACAAATGTAAGTAAAGAAAGAAGCAAACAAAGATAAAATAAAAAGATCTAATTACACTTCAAGGATTGCACTATATTCTGTTACTTTATATGTATATATATATATATATACTGTACATGTATATATACTGTATATGTGTATATATATATATATACACACACACACACACACGCACATATATGTGACCCTGGACCACAAAACCAGTCATAAGGGTCAATTTCTCGAAATTGAGATTTATACATCCTCTGAAAGCTTTAATGTGTGCTTTTAACACTTAAAATGGTTAACAAATGGCCATTTTTAAACTGAATTAATGCAAAACCTGCCACTTTTAAGTAATTTAATTCTGTAATTGAATTTTTTAAAAAAGCACTTTGCAAGTTGCATTGAACTGCACCCACAATATGAAAATGCATCTTTTCTGCAGGATGTCCAAACAGAGGTTCCTTCTCACCTGCTGCATCTGAAGGTGGAGCTGGAGAAGAGTCGTCTGATGGCATCAGTGCAGGAGTGTCAGGCTGAAGTGGCCCGTGAGAACCGCAGTCTGCCCAGCATGGGCAGCGAGAGGTTAATCAAAGAGCACAGGGTGAGAGCCACCAGCATTACAACCCCTCTATAAGCACTCTTTCTGACCTTGGAAATAGGCAATGCTTACATTGGATATTTTTATGTAGATGTTTTTTAAGGAAAAGGGTCCACAGGCTCTTTGTGAGAAGCGCTTACAGCATATGGAAGAGCTGTGCTCGAAGCTTCCGGAGAGCGAACAAGCCCGGCAAACTTTAGAGAACGCCAGGACAGCGTTTGCAGAGGTCAAAGAGGATATTGACAGCACACATCAGAAACTAATGCAGCACCCGGACAAATGGAAGGAGTTTAATACCAGGTGAACCTTTGGTCCTTTGAATATTGAATTTGAATTGGTTAGAAAATTAATATTCAGTAATATTACCCATTTAACTGCACTATCGGATAAGAATATTTGAAATAAAATGGATTATGACACTGATTTTAGCAGTTATTGAACTGAATTGAATCAATATTGAATGGATTTGAGCTGAGTAATCACACTATTGTCTTCTGTAAAGCTGTTTGTAGCTCAATTAAGCTCATTTCATAATTGCATTAAAGGGTTAGTTCACCCAAAAATGAAAATTCTGTCATTAATTACTCACCCTCGTGTTGTTCGAAACCCATTAGACCTTCTTTCATCTTCGAAACACAATCCCGACCCTCCCATAGACAGCAAGGTAACTACCACGTTCAAGGTCACACGTTCAAGGTCGCGAGCGTGTGGCGGCGCTGACACAGATCCGGCGTAATGACGTCATCACGCCGGATCTGGGTCAGCGCTAGAGGTCTGCTACCCGACCCGGGTTTATAGCTAAACTAAAACTATATGCAGGCTACGCTGCTTTCATAGACGCACGCACACACACACATTATTGCACACGACAACACAATACTTTTTATTAGTAAAATAGCTTCGACAGGCTACTGACTCGCAACGTTATATTTCTCTGCAATGAGGGGGTAAAATCGCTGTTTTTGAAGGAACTAAGCCTCATTGCTTGTAGAGAGAGACGCGCAGAATCAGGTTCACACACGCAACTTTCATCTCTCTCTCGCGCGTGTGCGCGCTAATTCAAGTAAATGATATAATTAGCCGAATTAATTCAAATAAATGC
>NW_015632714.1:85041-105865 GCF_001515625.1 Sinocyclocheilus rhinocerous
TTTTTTCTTTTGCCTTGTGAACTGGCCGAGCCTTAATGATTCTGTTTCTTTACATGTATTTGCTTACTGACCGTTGCATGCAATCGTGAAATACAGCATTTTTTAAAATTGGCTCGGGTTCGAGCTCTAAATTTAACTGTGCCGATCGGGTCGGGTCGGGTCGGGTCAGACGATCTCGGGTACGGGCCAGGTTCGGGCTTCACTTTAAAGCCCGTGCAGACCTCTAGTGGGTCTTACGGGTTTGGAACAACACGATGGTGAGTAATTAATGACAGAATTTTCATTTTTGGGTGAACTAACCCTTTAACTTTGCAGTTATTGAACTGAACTGAATCAACATAGAACTGACCTGAGCTGAATAATGACATTATTGCCTTCTGTCAAGCTGCTTTACTGTCGAATTGTATTCGCTTCATAACTATTGAATTTTGCAAAATTTCCTCTGTTACTGACCTAAATTGAATCAAAACTGAACTAAATTGAGCTAAATAATGACACTATTGTCATTTTCGAGCTGCTATACAGCTGAAATGGTATTTGTTTCATAATTGATGGATTTTAGTGCATTATTGCTGTTATTTTCTTGTGTATTAATGTGAAGCTGCTTTGAAAAAATCTGTATTGTATAAATTGCTATATAAATAACTGTGACCCTGGAGCACAAAACCAGTTTTAAGTCGCTGGGGGATATTTGTAGCAATAGCCAAAAATACATTGTATGGGTCAAAATTATCGATTTTTCTTTTATGCCAAAAATCATTAGGATATTAAGTAAAGATCATGTTCCACGAAGATATTTTGTAAATTTCCTACCGTAAATATATCAAAACTTAATTTTTGATTAGTAATATGCATTGCTAAGAACTTCATTTGGACAACTTTAAAGGCGATTTTCTCAGTATTTAGATTTTGCACCCTCAGATTCCAGATATTCAAATATTGTCCTATCCTAACAAGCCATACATCAATGGAAAGCTTATTTATTCAGCTTTCAGATGGTGTATAAATCTCAATGTCAAAAATGTTTACCTTATGACAAATGTGACTTAAATATTGTACTTGTATCTGTTGCATGTAAAATCACTGCTGATATAAATTAATTTTAATTTATAGAATATTGACCATAAAATTAGATTTTGTGTGTGTTTGCAGGTTCTCTGAACTCTCCGCCTGGGTTACATCGAAGGAAAATCAACTCAGACTTCTGCGAAACAGAGCTGGAGACCCCAGCAAGTTTGGACAGGTCAAATCCACTATAGAGGTGAGAAACAAAGATGAAGTGGGAAGAAACTGAATGTGACAGCTGTGTGAAATCTTGATTGATCGCCCCTTCATGATTTGCAGAGTCTGAGAAACGATGCTGAACTGCAGGAGGGGAACGTGAGCTGGCTGAAGACGCGTTTGGCTGCTTTGATAGAGGTTTGCACAGAGAGTGACGCTCAGAGACAGGGAGCTGCTCTCAGCAAACTCTCCAGTGACTTTAAGGGTCTCCTCACATCCCTTTCTGAGGTAAGACATACTCATTTTAAGAACAAATTCAAATAAATCATCTGCCATATGGGAAAATGTCAAAGTAAATCAGCTGCCAGCGGATATCTATTTTATAGAACCTGGAGGTGAAGATTTTGAAAGCAAATTTCAAAATATAATTTTTCTATATTATTATATATTAAGTATACATGAAATATATATAATATAGATATAAACTGTATATAATATATTTTATATAATATATTATATGTGACCCTGGACCACAAAAGCAGTCATAAGGGTCAATTTTTCGAAATTGAGATTTATACATCATCTGAAAGCTGAATAAATAAGCTTTCCATTGATGTATGGTTTGTTATGATAGGACAATATTTGGTCGAGATACAACTATTTGAAAATCTGGAATCAAAGGGTGCAAAAAAATCCAAATATTGAGAAAATCGCCTTTAAAGTTGTCCAAATGAAGTTCTTAAATGCATATTACTAATCAAAAATTCAGTTTTAATATATTTACAGTAGGAAATTTACAAACGTTTAACCCATCCTAAGTGCACACACACAGCAGTGAACACACACACAGAGCAGTGGGCAGCCATTTATGCTGCAGCGCCCGGGGAGCAGTTGGGGGTTCGGTGCCTTGCTCAAGGGCACCTCAGTCGTGGGTATTGAACAAATCCTGCCGGACCTAAGACTCGAACTCGCAACCTTTGGGTTACGAGTACGACTCTCTAACCATTAGGCCACGACTTCCCCCTCTGTATTGTTCGTATTGTAGCGGATTAGGCACTATTTCAAAAGAAAGATATAAACAGAAAATCAACACATATGTTGGATGTGATCCTTATATTATGAAGAGGAGCGAATTTTCTGCTGAACTGAAATATTTGCCTGCCATTGAGGCAGTAGTTATACAGTAAGTAACAACCTTGTCCTCCAGACATCCTTCTACTCCAAAAAACAGATGAAGGCGTACAAAAGTATGGATGCATACCATTTTTTATTAGTGGTTGAGTCAATGACCTCGGTACCAAGGTGCTCCCCAATGACAATCGTTTGGTTTTTGCCCGCGTGAGTATTTCTTTTTTGTCCTATCGATTAACCTAGCAACAAACATTCAATGCTGCTGCACCTCTTGATGTTAGCGTTACGGTTGTTTACTTTACTTTATTAGGTTAACCACTCTCAAAGGTCTGCCAAAATGCCACTAAAGGCATGGATTATCGCAAAACAAGACGGAGAAGTCATTGCAGCTCATTGCAACTGCATTGCCGGGTAAGTTATTTACATTTGCCTGTATTTTGTATAACTGTTAAGTGTAGTGTGGTGTTGCTTGTAGTATCTGTTTTTTTAAATATAATAATACATAAACATATAATAAAGATATATCTTAATATATTACCAATGTCTTAATATATTATTATATCTTAATGTATTAGCCATTTGTGGTTAATAAATAAATTCTATTCATTCTTTTTTCAGATTGTCAGAATCCTGTTCTCATGTTGGGGCAGTTTTTTTTTTTTCCATTGAAGCTGGTGTTAAAATGTGAGATACAGCCTCAAGCACAACTGAAAAGTGCAAGTGGCTGATGCCATCACATGTACAAAAGGTGTGTAAATGTACTGTACATATTACTATTTTGTACCCTACTCTACGACGGCAAATGACAGCAACTGTCAGTTTGTAAAACACACTTCTGCAGGGAAACACAGGGAAAGTAAGATCAAACACTGCAACTACAATTCATATGGTTTTGTCTTAGACTAAAAACTAACAGCACACATTGTAGTTGCAGTGTTATATCTTAAATGTTCCATGTTATGGACCTCATAACCAGTCATAAGGGTCATTTTTTCAAATTGAGATTTATACATCATCTGAATAAATAAGCTTTCCATTGATGTATGATTTGCTATGACAGGACAATATTTGGTCGAGATACTATTTGAAAATCTGGAATCTGAGGGGGCAAAAAAATCAAAATATTGAGAAAATCATCTTTAAAGTTGTCCAAATGAAGTTCAATGCATATTACTAATCAAAAATTAAGTTATGATATATTTATTTACGGTAGGAAATTTACAAAATATCTTCATGGAACATGATCTTTACTTAATATTATTTTTGGCATAAAAGAAAAATCGATAATTTTGACCCATACAATGTATTTTTGGCTATTGCTACAAATATACCCCAGCGACTTAAGACTGGTTTTGTGCTCCAGGGTCACATATTATATATTTTCTGTATATTTTGAAGCTGGAGGTGATATGTGATATATAGAAAATATCAATGTAAATCAGCTGTTAGCTGCTATGTATAAAGTAAATTAGTCAATTTTTTGAAGTATTTTCTTTTTATTAAACAACTTTTTGTTGAGATTATGTAGTTTTGCCCACATTTGCCCTATCGCCCACTCATAATGGTTTCAAACTTTTACATGACCATTTTCCACCCTTTTAGAATTAAACTGACTGTTTTTGCTACTGTGTCTCGACTTGAAAGTCTTTCCTGTGTTACGATGCTTTTAAATATTAATAACAGATCGTATGTGTGTGTTGTGATAGTCAGAGAAGGTCGTGCTGGCGGTGAGCGACTGTGTGCAGTTCAGAGAGGAGGTGAAAACTACACTGGAGGAGTTGACACAGGGTCAGCAGGAGCTGCAGTCTGAGACCAGCAAGATTCTGAACTCTGAGTCTGTCAGAGAAGCCCAACAACTGCTGCTGCTTCATCAGGTGCCACCCTCACTGCAACCATGTTATGTCATAGCTGATAGCTGAAAATCATATTTATATCTAACATTCATGTGCTTTCCTAATGTGCAGCAACAACTCAAGCGTCTCCGGCTCAAGCGGAAGGAAATGCAAGAGCAGATAAACCGTGGGAAGCAGCTGCAGGTAGAGGAGGGTCTGGAGGAGAGCTTACAGGAAGACCTGCAGAAACTAGAGGCTACCTTGAGTGAAATGGATCAAAGCACAGAGTCACAGGAAAAGAACCTGGAGGTGAGAATGGTTAAGTCAAGTCAAATTAAATAAAAAAATAGAATTATGTATTTTAGATGTTATGTATATGTTACAGAACCTGGAGGTGAGAATGAAATTTAATTTAATTCAATATATTACATTTATATATTGTGTTTTTCACGTCGTTTTTTTTATATATTTGTGTTTTTTATTAAGCAGATAATTTCAGTTTCTGACTTTGAAACAATGTCCATCTCTGTTGTCAGGTGACTTTAGCTGCTTGGCAGGAGTTTGAGGGTCAGCAGGCAGCAGTGAGGGAGTTTGTGGGTAAAGTGCGATCGGTCACAGAGAGAGAGATGAACCTGAATAAGTGATTGGTTTGGTTTTCAGGATATGTTCCAGTCCCTGGAAAAGCTGAAGGCCACCCTGCTGTCCCTGTCCGCTGGCGCCCGCAGGCTCAGCGAGAGAGAGAAGGCCGAGAGAGCCGTGGCGGCCCTGCAGCAAAGTTACGAGCAGTGTTTAAAACAGGCCAAGGAAAAACAGAACCAAATGGAGAGCCTTCTGTCACACTGGCAAAAGTATGTTTACTCTCTCTGTTGGTATCTAATATCAAATTATGAAGAAGAAATATTATTTTGTAAGAGATATTTATTTAAATCTCTTGATTATTTTGTCTATTTCAGGTATGAAAAGGATTGGTCTGCCCTGCAGTCATGCCTGGAGAGATGTGAATCCATATCCAGCCCTGACTCTCAGTTCCTCCCGGTTGACAAACTAAAGCTGGACGGAGAGCTGCTGGAACTGAAAGTAATAAATGAAATAAAGCATGAAACAACATTCACAATGTATTTTACTTCTATAATGTGACACATTTCTGTGTGAAACAGAATATTTAGCTGGAAATAATGAATGACAGGCTTGGTTTTATCCATTGGGATTTAAGTGAATTGTGAAAAGTCGACCTATAATAATGGTTAATGCTATTTTTCATCTCTTCATTTTAAAAGCAAAGCTATTTCAAAACTATTTGTGATGAAAAGTTAATGAGTTTTTTTTTTCTTTAGAAAATGGCAGGGACATTTAATATTAGAAGTGAAATATTTCAATTTCATATTGTTTCTTAAACTTCTTTTAAAGCACCTACAGAGTGAACTTCAGTCTCTGGAGTCAGTTTACAACAGGCTGGTGGCCCAAACACCAACTCTTTACACCACTGCATCAGATGAACGTGTGAAAACACTCAAAGAAGACCATGAACAGCTTGAGAAAAGATGGAAGTGTCAGACCACAGCTATACCTCAAAGGTCAGTCATATTAAGCATAAGCTGCATTTGTTTAAAGAGGCCATCTTTAGGTTTCTTGCATCAAAAATAGTTGTAATTAAGCTTTGGATGACTATTTTCCAACCTTTCTCTGACAGCTTTTTTTTGCTATTGTACTTTTGATACTCTTATAAATAAATGGCCTCTGTTATGATTATCCAACCTCCATGTGCTGGCATAAATCAGGCTGTTGTTCATGAGGGTGGATCAGTATGTTAATGCGCTTATGTATGTTTGTGGCTTAAATTTCATAAATGGACTGGGTGGAGTGAGTGATAAACTTTGCATTAAAAAAACTGAGTATGTCTAACATAGTACTGTTCATCAAACTCTTCATCACAGAATCCAAGTGCTTCAGGAGCACCTTTCTCAGGTGGAGCAGTTTGATCAAGCCCTGCAGAAGTTCTTCAAATGGGGAGAGTCTTTCCTCTCATCTTTACATTCGTTTTCTCACGTTGATATCACTGATCTTCAACCTTCCACCAGTGATATCACGGTACGTTCCATTATGAGAGCCTCCATTCAGTATGTGGTATGTAATTGGTATGTTGAAACTAAAAAGTGATAATTAGAGAAATGTTTATGTTGCAATTTTTGAGAGAAAATAATCATTCATGCATAGTAGCTGCTGAAAATTCAGCTTTGCCATCACAGGAATAAATTACATTTTAAAATATATTCAAATAGAAAACAAAACAATTATTTTAATTTATTATATTTTTTCACAGTATCACTGCTTTTACTGTAGTTTTGATAAAATAATTGCAGCCTTGATGAGAATAATAGATTTTAGGGATGCACGATATTATCGGGCCGATATCGGAATTGGCCGATAATGGCAAAATGTAAATATCGGCCCGATATGAAAAATTATGCCGATATGTTTTGCCAATAAGAGGAATACATTAACTCGCATCTGCTCAGGGTGTGCTAGAGATTAGATCACGTCAGCATGTGGCTCATTCTTGACGCAAAGTTTTGACTGAAAGATGATTAGATTCACTGATTTAGATCGCTGCATTTAACTGAGAATGCACGTACAGAATGACGCGTTCGGTGTATGATAGAGTAAACGGTAATATAGCACGTGCAATGGCAGCAGCGACAGCCTGCCCCGGGTCCTAAAGCCCGTTCAGTAAGGAGTTTTAATTTCTTTCTTTTAATTTCTTTAATTTCCCGTAGGGGGCGCTGTTGGCCTACTTCTAATAAAATGTAGAAACTATAATAAAAGTAAAAAACATAAATAACATTTAGACTGTAGCTATGTTTCCATCACCCTGTTTTTATGCGCCTTTTGAAGTATCGCATCAGAAACGAGTGATGGAAACGCCAAATTTGGAAAAATCCCTTAAATCGCAAAAAAGTTTTTATGCTTGCTTGAGGTGGTTTTTGTGCGAAAAAGGGTTAATGCGAATAAAAGGAGATGGAAACGCATTTGCCGAGTAAATTCCTCCATGCGAATCAGAAAAGTCATGTGACTTTGCGCTATGGGATGGCAAAACCTAACCAGTGGACCAATCTCGTTCCTCAGCATCTGAAATGTTATGGTCATTTTGAAATGTCCGAGCAAAGTCTGTCATCAACGTATTTCTGTATAATTGCCTCCCAGAACTGTTACACGACTGCGTTCCCAAACAGCAGCATCCACCTCCGAAAGCAATGACCGCATTTATTTTGTTTCGTCTGCTTGCTCTGAGGCACAAGTAATTTATTATATAGGCCTATGAAAATTAGGTTTCTCCTACTTTTCATAGTGATATATAGCCTAGCGCCAGTTCTACCAGGAAGTGACGATTTTGTTATGTTTGACTCGTTGGATGGAAACGGTGCTTATTCACAAATGTTTTATGCGATATTTCAATTTTGCGCATAAGTTAAATTCGCAACTTTGGATGGAAACCCGGCTTGTGTTTTTGATTAAATAAAGCAGTAATTGATGTCATAAAATCATGAGTATGTTTTGAATTAAAGGTCAGAAGCTATAGCTTACATGAATAAAAAAAATCACAAACATGACACTTGTAAATTAAATTATTTTATATATGCTGATTTATTCATTGTGTAATATATTTTTAAACAAATTATGAGCTCTAAAAGATTTTTGCTTTAGACCATCTACAAATGTTAAATCTTAAAATAAAATGTTAAGGTTACTACTGCATCTTTCTGGGAAAAAAAATGCAGCGATTGATATATAGTTTATTTATAGTTAAAAGAACTTCATTATTGTTTATTTAATTCTAACAAATAAATTCTTGTTAAAAACTAACCAAAATTAAAAGTAATTTGTTTCACTTTGATTTCCACACAGGAGAGACTTGGTGTTGTTTCCAAACAAAAGGAAATATATCGGTATCGGCTATTGGCCAAAATGAGTTGAAAAATATCGGATATCGGCAAAAATCCAATATCGTGCATCCCTAATAGATATCTTTCAAAAACACAAAAAACTTACAAACCCCAAACTTTTAAAAGGTAGTTTTATGTAAATATTGAGAATGTCAATCCAAATTAAATGTTTTAATACAGTTGTCTGGATGTTTTGAAAATTATTGCATTTATGAATATTTGATGAGAAATTCAAAAATGTAGGTTATTGTGCCAGAGAAAGGACATCTACCAATTTGAGGAACTTGTTTTATTCTGTTGATATTTTAAAAAGGTTTTTAACCAAGGTAATCCAAATTTAGTCTTCAGGTTTTTACAAAAAATTTTACTTAAACATCATATTTAGTTTTACTTTTGAATAGCTGAACCTGGCAAAGTATCATATTGTTTAATGTGTTAAATTGAGAACCATAGTAAATATAAAATGAGAAGAACAGAGTATATTACCTATCTGCAAGAAGAGAAATTGGCCATTTTACAAGGCAGTATTGTTTTATAATCTTTCTCACCAGGAGAGGAGAGATGATCTGCTGAAGCAAAGTGTTTTAAGACAGAGTCTTCAGCAGCAAACTAAGACCTTGTGTGATGTTTGTGAGCCAGCTGAGGTTCAACAGCTTCAGGGAAAGTGGGAGAGCTCCTTGCAGCCATACATGGAGGCACATCAGCTGGTTGAACTACGAGGCGAGAGTCTGGAGAAGCTAGAGGCCTTCTTACACACCCATAGTGTGGCGGCCGGCGTCCTTCAGGGCCTCAGACAGACCGTGGAGAGCGCTGGGAGTTGGGATAAAAGCCGGGTGGACGAGCTGCAGAAAGACCTCGAAGCTATCGTTCCTGATATTAGTCGCCTTGAAACGCTCGCTGTGAATCTGGACGGCAGCCTCTGTAAGGCTCATCTCCACCTGATGAATGGAAAGGACACTCGATCCTCGTGCCGCTCATTGGCCGACTTCTTGAGCGTGGAGCTGGATGCTGTGAGGAACCTACTGGGCTCCAAACAAAGCGAAGCTGAGGCTCTCGGTGCTCTTTGGAGCTCGTTCAGACAGCGTAAAGAGCAGCTGCTCAAAACGGTAGAGGATATTGAGGAGAAGGCAGATAAACAGGGCCTGAAAGAGCCCAATGTGCTTACTCTACAGCAGAGGTATGGATTACTCTTTTCAACAGGGCTGTTTCTATTTCATATCTGTTGGGCTGCTTATTGAATTTGTGATGTTTTTAGGCTTCGGTTCTTCAATCAGCTGGAAGATGAGCTGCAGTCACACCAGCACGAGGAGCAGTGGCTCAGGGACAAAGGTCAACAGCTGGCTCAGAGAGACGCTGAGCTGGGTGGTGAAGTACTAAGGGAAATTAACCTCCTTCAGACCACCTGGGAAGACACCAAGAAACTCATTACTGAAAGGTGAGCCGCCAGTAACAGGCTCTTATACTGTGTTTGTTCCACTTTGTAGTGAGATGATTAAAAATATAAATAACTTTAAGTGTAAGAAAATGTTCACAGTATTCATATTAATGGTTGATCAATATGTCAATGGAGAATTATTAACTAAGATTATAACTTTTACATTTGGTCCCCCCTATTTTGGATATTAGATTTCATCTTTGTTGGTAGCAGACAATTGTCCTTTTTAGCCATATTTTTCTTCTAGCCATTTATTTATTTATTTTAATTTAATTTAATTTAATTATTTAAAATTGCCATTTTAGCCATGTTATGTTTTTTTTTTTTAATTTAATATAATTTAATTAATTTAAATCTTTTTTCTTATATTCAAATCTTTAGTGGTTACATGGTGACATTGTGGGACATGAGTGGTCCCTTTTTAATTTTTCTAAACTAAATTAAATTAAATTAAATTAAATTAAATTAAACATTTATTTAGTTTTTAGACTTATTTATTCAGTAATGCAGTAACAATATTATGGACCTTTATGGAGAACAAACAATTGCATGTAATGTTTAATTAAAAGCATAAGTCTTTAGTGGCTACATGTTGACTTTGTGGCTCTTCAGTGGTCTGATTTGATCAATCATGGTTTGCAACTTGGTCTAAAAGTTTGAGCATCACTTCCTGAGGGTATCAAAGTTAATTTTCCATATTTAAGTTATGCAGAAGTGCAGATTTTTTGTGTCTAACTGACATTGCTGCGTGTTTTTGTCCCAGGCAAGAGCAGAGCAGCGCTTTGGTAGAGCTCATGAAGGACTACCAGAGCTTAAAGTCTTCAATAAACACAATATTGGAGAGTGCTGATGCTATAGCCGACATTAAAGCTGTCCTAAAAGACCAAGAGGACACGCGAAGATCCCTGTTGAAGGTAAAACTTGACAATCTATTTTGAAATACCAGTTAATAGAGTTACTAAGTTCTACTATCCATGATAAACTTGTGGGTCTTAAATGGTCTTCCTTTCTGTAGCATGAAGCTGTTAAAGCAGAGATGGCCAGTAACCAGAATGTACTAGAGCGATTTTCAAGTAAAGGAAAGAAGCTTTTAAGTGAATTAAACAAAATCCCTGATTGCGACACCCAGAAGACAGAAATAGATGCCACAGTGGACCAGTGGCTAGATGTGAGTTTGTCCAAAGGCCAATTATTGAGTCTTCAATAAAAATAAAACCCTCATATAACAAAGCCATTATTCTTCATATCCACACAGGTTTCAGAAAAAATCGAGGACAATCTCGAAAGTCTCAAGAGGAGCTCTGCTCTGTGGGTGGAAATCTACGACATCAGTGGAGAAATCGAAAGCTGGTCCAACAGCTCGGTTATGGATCTGACAGATGGACTCAATAACTTCAATGATAGCCAGAAAACCGCAAACAAACTCTCTGAAGTCAAGGCATGTTCCAAGCTGTGTTATTAAACGCGTTCATAAAACCAGAGCAACAGTTGTGTAATATTTTTATTCATTTTTCTGTCTAGGTGGATGTTGGCCTGAAAGAAAAGAAGATTGATGCTTTACAAGAGAAAGTTTCAGAGCTGAAACAACTCTGCGGTGGCCAAGATGCTCCTGCTAAACTGCAGGTAAGACTGATCTTCATTTGTTCTCCAGCTCATTGGTTTTGATAACTGGTTTCATCACCTGTTCGCCATCTTCCAGGTCATTGAGACGGACCTCAGAAGGAAAATTAGTAGCATTGAAGAGTTATGTGACCAAGCCAAGAGCAACCTCCAAGATTTCTGCTCTCAGAAGAAGCAGCTGGAAGGTTTTCTCAGCCAGATGTCCGAGTGGTTGAAGAACGTTGAGAGATCTTTGGTGGATTCACCATGCGGAACAGCTCCTGAAGAAATCTGCAGAGTGAAGGTACAGAAAGTGTTTTTTTTTTCCATTTTGAAGGAAACATATTTACATTTATGCATTCAGCAGACGTTTTTATCCAAAGCGACTTACAATAGAAGAGCATAAGCTGTTCATCATAGAGCCAGCAATATTTGTTGTTTACAGTGCCATGTTTATTAGAAAGCTGAAAAATGAAAATTTAAATTTTAGCAGTTCGGGTGGATGTTGGCTGCTCATTCCACCAGAGAGGAACAGAGAGGGTGAAGGTTTTGGAAAAGGACTTTTAAAGAAATGAGTGAATTGAGGCATATCACAATTAATCAATCATAACCGAGGACATTTACTGCACATATAGAAGTTTTATAGAAGCTCTAGGGATCAGAGAGAGGGTGAAAAACGGTCAGATAACACTGAATTATGACTGTTTTGATACAAGAAACCTTGACTAACATTATAAATGGACTTTAAAGAAAAAAAAACATGCATACAATTAATAGGAAATCCAAAAGGAGCTTCAGAACCAGCAGACGAGCATTGACTCGGCCCGGGAAAGCCTGAACACGCTTTGCAGAAAATACCCATCCGAGGAACTTGCCGGTCTAGGTTCCTCTATGACCGACCTCATCAAGAAATATGAAACGGTCAATCAGCTCTGTGTTAAGAAGCTTGGCTCCATGCAGCATGGCCTCCAGCAGCACTTCAATGGTGAGAATCACTGTATTCCTGATTAAACAATGATCTTCCCTACTTATTCAAGGACAGACATTGTGGAAAGATTGTTTACTTACTGTCCACTTTGTCTTCTCTTCTCAGATCTTGTGAAGGAGTTTCATACATGGCTCTCTGGACAGAAATACATTGTAAGAGAATGTGCCGATCATTCTGGTGACATGAGCGTGGTGGGACGCAAACTGCAGAAATTGAAGGTATTTCATCTTTTAATGACACCTCATCCAATCTGAAAGGGAAATGCTATGTAAAACACCAAAATCATAATTAAGTGCATTATGGGCATACCTAAAAACAGATACCAAGCATCAGGTAAAATGTCTTAAACCAACACTTAATGTTTGTGACTGGTTAGAAAAAAATGGAAGTTATTTGGAAGTAATGTCAAATATTAGTACGATTTAAAATAACAGTTTTCTATTTGAATATACAGTATTTTAAAATGTAATTTATTCCTGTGATGCAAATCTGAATTTTCAGCATCATTACTCCAGTCACATGATCCTTCAGAAATCACTCTAATATGCTGATTTGCAGCTCAACAAACATTTCTTATTATTATTAATTAATGTTGAAAACAGTTGTGCTGCTTCGTATTTTTGTGGAAACATTGATACATTTATTCAGGGTTGTTTAATGAATAGAAAGCTCAGAAGAACAGCATTATTTGAAATAGAATTTTTGTAACATTTTAAATGTCTTTACTTGTCACTTTAGATCAATTTAATGCATCCTTACAGAATAAAAGTAATAATTTTTTTAACAAAAGATCTTTTGAATGGTAGTGTACTGCATGTCATCTCCTTTGCTGTTTTTTGCCATGTTTTATCTATAGTACAAACAATGTCTGACATGTTATGCATGTGTCACTTTTAACACTTAAACTCATTGTAATGCAGGGAGCTCTGGAGCGGGTGGATGATGGAGACAGCCGTCTAACGCTGGTGTGTACGGAGGGTGAGAAGCTTCTTCTGCACCTCCCGAAAGCCAGCGCTGGCCAAGTCCAGCAGAACCTCTCCTCCATCCAGCAGGACTGGGACAGTTACGTGGAGCAGTGTAAACAGAACCAGCAGAACCTGGAAGAGAGCGCCAGTCTGCTCAGCGGGTGAGAACTTAACAGCGGCGTCACACTGCTGCTTGCTGGGTTAAATATTAGAGCGGCAGATTGTTTGAAACAATTCCTGGGGATAAACGGCTTTGCTGTGGAAGAGAGGACCTACACTCTGCTCTCAAGTTGGCAGGGGGTTATTTGTCACCGAGCGCTGTGAATTGAAATCTGTGCTGTGTCTTTCTAGCTTTGAGAGCCGTCTGCAGAGGTTGACCTGCTGGCTGGAGCGCATGGATGTGAGGATGAGCACCGAGCTGCCTGAGGGGAGACACGGCGATCAGGAGAGAGTGACGCTGGAGCGCGTGGAAGAATTCCAACATGAAGTGCTTAAAGAGAGGTTAGAATATGTTAAACTGATAAATAGCAATCTTTTGTCCTATTTGTGCGCCCTCAGTAGGTAAATAAACGGCCCACTGTTTTTTGCAACAGTATAATATTACATTTTTTAACCTTGTATACTCATTTGGAAAATATATTTTAAAATATCCTAAATAATCCCCTCCCCCACAAAATAAAAAATAAATGAATATTTAATTTATTTCAAAAATATTGATATTTCAAAAAATTATATTTGTTTTATAAATGTTTTGTAATGAATAAATAATTTAATCATGTATGTATGTATTATTTAAATCCATGCATTTTGCATTTAACATATATTTAAATCAATAAGAAAATTCTTATGCAAAATATATGTATTTTATTGTTAAATAAATGATTATTAAATATTTTATTATTTTATTTACTAATACATTTTGTCATTTTGGAAATTCTATTTATAAATAATTAATAAACAATGTTTCATTATTAATGCATGTATATTGCATTATATTTATAAATAATAATTTAAAAAGTGTTATTATTAATGCATGTATTTTACATGACATTTTTAAAATTCCTTATGCAAAGTATGTGTTTTTATTTTATTTATTTTTTTATTTTGGGGTTTTTAATTGTAATAGTGCTTCCAAGGAAGCATGTTAAAATTCCTCATACTACAAATATTATATTAATAATATTACTATTTTATTACTAAGTTTCTTTGTTTGTTTGTTTGTTTATTGATTTATTGCATTATACTTAAACATTATTTTTGGGAAATGTGACCTGGACATGTGACCTGGTATTTGTGAGACTCATACATATATATACAGATCTGCTATTGACAATTTTATAGCATTCACTCACAGTATTTTGTGTAATGTTTTCATATAATATATAAGTAACTGTAATAAATTAAAATACAAATAATTGTCCAATCTCTTATCCTGCAGGGACTCATTTGAGAGTCTGTGCCAGGAAGCTCAGTCTCTGAGTGAGGGGGGTCATGGCAGTGGGGCGGAGCTTCGAGCGTCTGCGCAGCTGCAGCTGCAGCATCAGGCGCTTCTCAAGGCGGCGAGGGAGAGACTGCGCATATGTCAGCTCAGCCTGCAGGAGCAGCAGAACTTTGAGGAGACGCTGCAGAGCACCTGGGGATGGCTCAGTGGTGTACAGGAGCGCCTCAATTCACTCAACAGCACCAGCGGCAATAAAGAGACTCTGGAGAAGAGACTGGGGCTGGTTCAGGTCAGAAAACACAGTCATGCCACCCAAATGAATATTCAGAGATTTTCTTTTTTTATTATGGGATTTTTAATTGTAATAGTACTCGCTAGGTAAATGTTTTTGTTGAAATTCCTCATACTTCAAATATTACTTCTCACACTCTAATAAGGTTGTCAAAAAAAATCGAATTTCGAATATTCGTCGAATTTAAAATGAAAATCCACATTCGAATGCAAAAACGTTGCATTCGAATAAATGAATAATGAATGAATAAACAAACAAAGAAACTTAGTAATAAATATTTTGTAGTATGAGGAATTTTAACATGCTTCTTTGCAAGCACTATTACAATTAAAAACCCCAAAATAAAAAAATAAATAAAATAAAAACACATACTTTGCATAAGGAATTTTAAAAATGTCATGTAAAATACATGCATTAATAATAAAAAAAATAAAAAAAATAATTTATAAATATAATGCATTTTCTAGAGGGACATCTATTACTGTTGCACTCGCATCTCGCACAAAGTTGCCGCATGTTTAGAAAGCCATGTAAAATTAATGCAAGTTTAACTTTGAAAAAAACATATATCGAGACTTTATGGCGGGTTTTTTCCCCATCCCACTGCATCTCATGTTTTTAAATGAGAAATGAACTCTGTGTGATTGGCTTTCCGCCCTTTGTATTAAACTATGCATACATACATGATGATGTTTTGTTTATAGTTGTTTAAGCAACTTAATTAATTATAATTGGTTTATAAACATTATTTTAAACATTATGCACTTTTTTCACAAATAGTAATTTTATCTTATGCTTTGAATAAACGTGCATTAGTAATATTTTGCTCGATGCGCCCTCTTGTGGCCTCAGAAGAGAAGCCAAAAGCTTTTCTTCACCCTAACTGAAATTATGCATTTTAAATTCGAATATAATTCGAAAATATGTTGTTTGAGCACTGTGCTGATCTGCTGAAGTAAAAATCTTAGAAAAATCAAAGAAAAGTACAGAAATAGGGAGCAAAGCGCAGAGCAGTAAGCAAGAACGTCCGAACGGTTAAATTACGGAATATAATTTAAGTACAAAATTTGAATGTAGTTTTTCAGCCTTTTTGACAGCCCTACACTCTAATGCAATTAATTAAACCTAAACGCAAACTCTTCATCAATCATTATTATATATTAATAATATAATATAATATAATATAATACCAAGCCTTTCAAATTTTATTTTTATTTTATTTTATTTTTAATTTTGAGATTACCAGTCTTGTCCATTAAAATGGCATGAATTTGATATGTTGTGTTTTGAGATCTGGTCTTGTCAATTATGGCATAGGCCATATATTTTATTAAACATGAACTTTTTGTCTGTCATCATTATTATATTATATATTAATGATATTACATATTAATATGTTATTGATACAAATATAATAGCCAGGCCATTTTTTTTATTTAATTTTGAGATTACTAGTTTTTTAATTAATAATGTATGCATTTTTTTAATGATTTTTGAGTACAAATTTATTCTGAAATTATATGAGCATTGACATATTGATGATGTTGTTTCAGGACATCTTGCTGATGAAGGGTGAAGGGGAGGTGAAGCTCAACATGACCGTAGGGAAGGGAGAACAGGTGCTGAAGAACTGCAGTAGGGATAAACAGGAAATGATCCGCTCTCAGCTCAAGAGTCTGAAGGATTCCTGGGCCAATATCCTCATGACCGCTATGAGCTGCCACAGGTGAGTTCCTGTCTCCTCTTATGAAGCCTCAGGGTAACTTGGCAGAATACTGTAATAATCGTTTGTGTGTGATGCAGTCGTCTGGAGTGGACCGTGGCTCGATGGGGCAGTTTTCTGGAGAGTAAAGCTCAGCTGCAGCAGTGGATGGAGATGGTGGAGCAGGAGGCAGGGGTGGCTCTGCCGCAGCAGCCCGGGCTGAAAGAGAAAGCTTTGCTGCTGGAGCGCCTGCGGGCCATTCAGGCCGATGTGGAGGTCCATTCGTCAGCACTGACACGTCTGAATGAGAAAGCCACAGAGCTGTATGAGAAGACAGGAGACCAGGCATTCGCAGAGGGACCGAAATCGGAGTTCAACACCCAGTTTACCAACATCACAGCTGTCATTAAGGTAAAAATATGTCATTTTATTTGAAATATAGAAGGCAAACCACTTGCTGTAAGTCACTCTAGTCTAGCCTTATAAACAACATGAAACATATTTAACGTCCATAATTTGAAGTATTTTATTTTGAAATTACTATTCTTGTCAATTATGGCATATGGCATATATTTTATTAAACCTGATCTCAAACTTCTTTGTTGATAATCATTATTATATATTATTATATTACTGATATAAATTTAACACCAGGGTCTTGTTTTATTTTATTTTATACAATACAATAAATACAATGCAATACAATACATAAACCACTTCCTGGTAATTCACTCTAGATAATAGTGCCTACTGAATGCCTTAAAAACAACATGAAACAGATTTAACATCCGTAATGTACCTCTGAGAAGAAAAATGTTTAGTGGAAAATAATGTAGGTTGAGAGTTTATTACATGCACATCAAGATTTTATTGGATTGAGAAAATAAGCAAGATAATTGCTTAAGAAATGAATTGATTTCTTGGTTACATCAGCAAAAAAAAAAAAAAAGTATTTAAGTTTTAATGAAAGACTATAAAAACATTTCTTTTGAATAATAGTAATAATAACAATAATATACATCAACGAATCATTAACAAAAAAACCTGAAACATTTTTTTTTATTAAATAAGGTCAATTTTCTGAGTTTCAACATTTCTGATGTTTTGTGTAATGTCCTATTCTGCAGAATAAGGTGCAACAGATGGAGGAGATCGTCAAAGAGCATGAGCAGTATATGGTGTCGGTGCGTGACCTGAATGACTGGCTCACATCAGCTAAAGAAGAGCTTCAGCGCTGGTCAGACATGTCTGGAGACGCTGCTTCTGTTCAGAGGAAACTCTCTAAAGTCAGGGTATGTTAAACTATACTGTGCTCTGATATCTTGTTGTGCACATAATAGACCAGAAACATTTATTACGGAAGTTAATTTTGATTTCATGTGGACTTTAAAGCTTTGTGATTAAATTTTAGGGGCTGTTAGACTCCAGGAAACAAGGCCATGAGCGCTTGACCCGTGTGCAGAGCTGCGGTGCCGCCACACGCGACCACACGTCCACGGTGGGCTGTGAGGTTCTGGAGAGAGAGGAGGCTGGGCTGCTCTCGGCCTGGGAACAGTGGGAGCGCGGTGCTAAACACATGTGCTCTGGCCTGGAGGGCGTTCTGGCTCAGATGGCCAGCTCGGAGCAGGAGTTCAACAGCCTAGCTGCGCAGCTGGAGCAGGACCTGCAGGACTTCAGCAGCAAGCTGCAGGAGTGGCGCATCAAACTGCAGCAGGTGGAAGAAATGAGCTCCGGTGAAGAGGCTGTGCAGGGATGGCAGACAGCAAAGGTAAAGCCTACAGAGCAAATTATAAGCAATAATAATAAAAAATTTCTGTTCTTTTAAAGTCACTGTACTTAATGTTTTTATGACTCAGGACGCCTTGGAAGCACTGCTAAACATTGAGCCCATGTCGGACAATTTGAAGTGTCAGCTGAATGACTTGTGCCGGTTCTCCAGAGATCTGGGCGCTCAGTCTGAGAGAGTATCTGCCCTCATTAAAGAATACAACAGGTAAAAGAGCTCAAGACCACGCAACTCTTCCAGGTTTTACTGTATGTTCTAGTTTTAGCAGAACATCTAAGTACACAGAGAGACTAGTGTTATTATTGTTAACTAAAATAAATATAATATAAACATTAGATCCAAATGTTTATTAATGAAAAATCTTAAAATGAAAATGAGAAATGTTACCTTTGCACTAACTGAAGTAGTTTAAATACTAAAATTATTGAACCTAAAACTGAAAAAAATAAAAAAATAAAAAAATATATTAATATAAATTATAAAAAAATGTAATACAATGACAAAAAGCACATAGCAAAATTACTAAAACTTAAACCAAAATTAAAATGAAAACTGAAAATATAAAAATAACTGCTAATTCAAAATGAATAATTAAAATAGTTATGGTATAAAAACATACAAAAATAGTACTGAGACAGACTGGCCGAGAACATTTAAAAGCACCAATAACAGTTTTGTTTTTTCACATAACATTTCAGCAAATCTGAAATCAATGAAAATTGACCATAATAATAGTCAACAAAACAACAGAACAGCAGCTCATTCAAATTGAGCGGAAGCCACAAACGGTTCAACACAAACAGCATTGGAAATGAATGGAAAGTTTGTGTAGAATCATATTTGAGTACTACATGGTATCAATGTTCAGATCGCTTCGTTTGCATCAGTAGTTTGTAACATCTTTCTTCCTCCCCGTAGCCTCAGTCTCCAGGCGTCTCGAGAGTGTCAGGGAAAGGAGAAGCTCCTGGAGCAGCGCTTCCGTGCCGCTTTTCGGGACTTCCAGCAGTGGCTGGTCAATGCGAAAATCAATACGGCCAAGTGTTTCGATGTGCCTCAGAACCTGGCTGAAGCATCGTCCAGCCTGCAGAAGATCCAGGTAACATCTTATTGATTTACTGTTGTTGTCCACTCAATTCAGTTATGATTCTGAGGGTAAGTTCTTCTTATTGCAGGAGTTTCTGAGTGACCGTGAGCAAGGCTACGGCAAACTGAACACAGTGGCAGCCAGCGGAGAGCTACTGATGAGCATCGCTGCCAAAGACAGAGTGGAGTCAGTCAGAGCCAAAATCAACACGGCCAGAGAAGACTGGAAAACACTCATGAAGAACCTGCACCAGAGAGAAACCGCCTTACAGGTGTCTGACCATCATTTGATGATAAATCCACACATCTGTTGAATCCGAGACTCTTTTGATTTAGGCCTGTAATGCAATAACAACTACCTGCAATGTTCTAAAAATCTTGTTGCATTTAGTATTCATGTTATTCGATATTTCTTGAAAGGTTAGAACATTACTTGCAATCTCAAGGTGTACTTAAGTAAATCATTTATATCATAGACCTCAGTAGACCAAAAAACATCTGATCTAGCTATAATCAGTCATTCTCTCTTTAAATGTACCGTCATTGATTCTTTTCTTCCAGAATCTCCAGGCTCAGATGCGGGACTTTGAAATGAGCGTGGAGCCGCTCCAGGACTGGCTGAATGAAACCGAGGAGGCCGTTCAGGAGAGCAGCAGTCGGCTGCATGATCTCACAGCCAAGAAGCAGGAGCTGCACAGGTTACAGGTGCAGTACAGCGTGATCAAAACCAGCTGTACTCACAGCCATTAGCAGAAGAGCCATTCACAAGCAGCATTCTAGCTGATCGGAGTAGTTAGGCTGCTCTAATGAACTTTACAGGCTTTTTTGTCAATATTTTGCTCATATGATTTTGTGAATAGATATAGATATGTTTTAAATATTTAAATCTATTTATTTGAGATATATTTTTATTTTATATAAATATAGTTACGTTTATTTTTATTGTATTTATTTATATAGTAGGTTTGTTTTTTATGTATTATACATTATTTTTAATTTTAATATATTAAAGTGCCCCTATTATGGGTAATGAAAGGTTCATATTTTGGTTTTGGGAGTCAGGTTGACATGCATGCAAGGTCAAAAAACACTTTCATTGTCTTATAATATGCATTTTTTTTTACCTTACTTGCTCAACGACTCCCAAACGATTCGCTCAACGATTCATTTTTCCAAACCCCTCCTTTGCGTGACACTAATCTGCGGTGATTGATCTGATTGGTCTCATTTTCATTTCATCTCGCCTGTAATGCCTGATAAAGCAACGTTTGTGAGCGCAGTGCTGCTTTGTGTACAGCGTTACTGGGGAAACTATTTTTACTTCATTTTAAAATGACTCGTTTCAAAGTTTCAGAGTCGACTCTTTTTTTTTGAGAGACAATAACTTTATACACGGTGCACTTTCAGA
>NW_015632714.1:107003-110574 GCF_001515625.1 Sinocyclocheilus rhinocerous
AATATGCTAATGTTTCATGTTGATGTCAACATGAAACGGCTTGGGATTCGTTTTAAAAACAACTCGTTTCAGTGATTCAGAGTTGACTCTTTCTTTTGAGAGACAATAACTTTATACACGGTGCACTTTCAGATTTAAAACTTTGCAGGATGTTTTCATTCACTTAGAGCTGTGTTACACACTGCATGAAAGGTCATTTTAAAAAATCCATAATAGGGGCACTTTAAGGTGAACATGAAATAGCATTCACAGCGCATTTAATTTCCATAATGAGACACATTTCTCAGTGGAATTAGAAATTCAGTAAGAAAAATGTATACTTTGGCTGTTGATTAAAATTATGCAATAGCCTGCAGGGCTTTGGTGACATAATATGAAAAGTTATTTTATTATGATGAAATTATGAAGATTTTTGCCAGTTCTATTTTAATAATATTATTTATATACTATTCTGGTATTCATTAATATTTTAAATAATTTTTTATTTTCATTTTTAATGAAACATTTTCTAGTTTTAGTCATTTTTGTGTATTTTTTATATTTAAATATATTCAGTTTTGGTTTTATAATAATAGTATCTAGCACTTTGTTAATTATTGCAGTTAATGGCCAAGGCAACATTTTAATTTTGTTTGAAAGTTTTTCATCTAATATTTATATTTTATTTTATTTCAGCTTTGTTTCAATGAATGCAAACAAGTTTAATACTTTACTATTTTAGTTTTAGTTACAATAACAACACAGGGCATTATAAAAGTAAGTAGGGTCATATTGCGTTTCATGTTGACTTTAATGTCAAAATGCATGCAGAAAATGATCAGTGCATGTGATCAAATGTATAAGACAGCTGCATTCATGCTTTAATCTGCATTCCTTTCATACTCATATTAACATGGCTTGTCCCCAGTCTCATGGTCTGTCCTGTTCATGTGCTGCCATGTTGCTTTATTAATCATCTGCTAACACAGGAGTGTGTGCGATGCTGCTCTGTGCTAACATGCCTGTGCTTTCACAGTCTCTGCTAGAGGAATTAGCCTCTAAGGAGTCTCAGCTGCACAGGTTGAGGGAGAAGGCCCAGCAGCTGTGGGACGGACACACGGCCGGAAAGGGCTTTGTGCACCGTGTCTCGCAGCTCTCAGCTCAGTACCTAGCTTTAAGCAACCTGACCAAGGTAACGTCCCGCCTGTCTGCCTGCTGGGTACCTGTCCCTAATGCTGCAGGGGTCGACAAACTGTATGTGTACATAGGGCTGTGTCCGAAACCTTAGGCAGCAAATGAAGGTGGAATGGCATCAAAATATGTCCTAATCTAGTGTTTATGTAATGTCCTGAGTGACACCAAATGGTGTTTTATTTTTTCATTTATTTTTGTTTTTTATGTAATATTTTTAAAAATAAATAATATTTTTTTGTAATGTCCTGTCACCAAATGGTGTCTGTTGGAACGGTAAATCAATTTCTAAATTTAGATTTATTTATTTATTTGTTTGTTTATTTGTATTTTTGAATCTTTTATTTCTTTATTTTTATTTTTTATTTAATTTTAATTGTATTTATTTTTCCATTTATTTATTCATTTAAAATGTTTTGTTAATTTTTGTTTTAGAATTTTTAATTTTTTTTGTAATGTCCTGTCACCAAATGGTGTCTGATTGGAACAGTTAATTTAGAACTCATTTAGAAATGTTAATTATTTATTTATTTAGTTAGTTAGTTTGATTGTTTAATTTGAAAGCATTTTATATTATATTTAAATAATTGTATTTTTATTTGTTTAATTTCATTTTTATTAGTTTATTTTTAATTTGATTTAGGTTGATTTCTGATATAATTTCTACTAAGAAAGAAGCATTATGGTCATTAAGTATTTTCTTTGATATGCGAAATACAAATATGAATTTCTTCTACATCATTAGACATGACATTGTGACATCTGAAACCATTTTTCTTAAGATGTGCTTTCATATAAACACTGTTTGTTAAGTCATTGACCAACTGGTCAATCCCTTTGCTTTCGGACACAGTCAGTTTTGGGTGGAGAACACTTTTAACATGGAAACTTTATATGGCGTAATTAAACTTATTTTTTTAATGTTACACTCATTGTATTTAAGTTTCACTTCTCATTTTTTTATTTGTTGCACAGAAATGATGTATTTAGATCAGTGTAAGTTGGCATTTTTACGGCCTAGTATCTACTAATAAACACAGAAAAAAATCATATGGATTAGACCCTCAGAATTAATAAATGTACTGTACAACATGACTTGTAAAGCTCTCAGCTGCTTTCCTTTTAACACATTTACTGTTTCTATTAAGATGCTTCCCTTACCGAATGATTAATTACTAAACTGTATGTTATGATTATGTACTGAATCCACAGTTACTCTCTCGAGTCACTTTATCTCAGGGATGTGATTATTCATCTGATTATGTTGTGCTTGTCCAATAGGAAAAAGCCTCTAGAATCGAGCGCATCGTGTCCGAGCACCAGCTGTTCTCGCAGGGCCTGAAAGAGCTGCAGAACTGGGTGGCTGATACCAGTCACATGCTGCAAACCTACTGCACTCCCACCGCAGACAAGAACGTGCTGGACAGCAGGATGATCAAACTCGAGGTGAGAGTATATGTCACCATAAATAACCTGATTTATTTCCAAAACGATAATTGGATGCCGCATGAATCGAACATAAAATGTAGTGAGGTCATGCAACATCAGTGTACTGTAGTATGCTACTGTACATACTACACTATTGAAATGTTTATTGTTGAATGTTGCATACTGTTTCCCATACTACTTTTAGTATTCAGTAGTACACTAGTACTCCATTCTGAACATTTCAGCTGAAGTATTCGACTTTGCATTTAATTTCATGGCTCTTAGTATGTAGTGTACTTGTAATGAGGGTTTTCACATGAATGCATCTGTGTTTTCCAGGCTTTGTTGACGGCACGCCAAGAGAAGGAGATACAGCTGAAAATGCTGCTGACGAGAGGAGAGTCAGCCCAGAGAAACACCTCCGCTGAGGGTGTACTGCTGGTCCGACAACAAATCGAAGACCTCAAGGACTCATGGGATGGACTGTTGTCGGCTTCTATTCAATGCAAGAGGTCAGTATGGTCTTATTAATATCAGTGCAGCGACCTAATGTGAGATACATCTGGCCTTTACAAGTTGTTTGACCTGAACTGTACACAACCACCCTATAATGATAAAAATCCACCCAGTGCTTTTTTTTTAATGTACTAAAATCTTTACCCCTTTCTCAAATCGAGCCGATCTCAGATGGCTGTCTGTGTGATGTCACACAGACAGGCCCCTCCCACGATAGTTTGATTGACAGTAGCGTTTCAGCACAGACTGGACTGGCGTCTTACCTTAGACCTGCTCTGAGTGAGCTGTCATCAGTCCGCCATTGTTTCACCTCCGGAGCAGATGTAGACAAGAATGACTCCTAAGCGATTGAGGTGTTCTGTTGTTGGATGTAATAATGAACATACCAGTCGTCATTTACTCCCGACATCTGAGCCGCTGAAGACACAGTGGATTACGTTTGTTTCTGAAGGGAATG